>NW_024067997.1:0-298725 GCF_009389715.1 Phoenix dactylifera
TTCATCGTGATGAAGCTTGGAATGGGTTAGGGTTGCACCGCGTGGATGATTTGTATCGCTGGCTGCTGGGAAGAGGTCTCCTGTTGCAGCGCTGGAAAGGAGAAGATAAACAGTGAATTCCCAATTTTTTTTTTTTATTTAACACTGTTCATATGAACAGTGTTTTCACGGGACACTGTTCATATGAACAGTGTTTTCAGTTCTTCCCGAAATTATTTTTATTTTATTATATTCATTATTTTCTTTTTTTTTGTTTTAAATTTATCAATTTTATATGAAGGCAGGTAATGAATTGGTTGGAAATTGACTTTAGGTTTGAGGTGGGTCATGATGCGTTGATTGCTTGAACTTACTCTCGAGCCCAATGTCGTTTAAATTTAATTTTTGCTAAACTGCTTCAGACTAGACTCAACAGGGCTAAAAGCAGGATCGTGACTTATTAAAAGGGTTAATCAAATATTTTCCTATACAATTATAACTTTTAATCTAATCAAGACCAAAGCCCATTTAATTATAACACTTAGCCCGGGTCAACACAAATCTCCTTATATGTTTTTTCTATAGTTTTCAATTAAAAGATTGCCAATCAAGAGGAAGAACAAGGTTCAGAATCTGGTTTAAGAAAAAGAATTTTATTTACCTCTTACCATAAATTTAAATTTAATCCAATGTTTATTCAATTTCATGGTATAAAATATGTATTTATCAGTTTAAAAACATTGATAAGTGCTATAGAAAGATAACTAAATTATAAATTTAAGCACTTATCACCAGGATGACTTAGAGCTCACTGTCACCCTATAATTAGTACATCCATTATGTGATTTAACTTTAGATATCCCGTGATCCTCACTGGAATTATCCTGGCTAGGTTTTGCTAAATTAATCACAGATATTATTCCTGTTTCAGGAGGGGTCAATTCCATCTCGACTCACAACTGACTACGCAAAGTACTTGACTGTACCTAGTGACCTTCCGTCACTGAATTAGAAATCCAGATAGTCCGGTACCAAAGTACAATGAGTTGCTTGCTAGTCACAGGTTGCGGTCTCAGGTCAGAGGGCCAAACTTATACCCATATCCACTCGGAACATCTCTTGACAGTAGAGCGTTCCGGAAATTGGTCAGTTCAGTGAAATGTACTCCTACACTTCACCTATGTGGCATACCAGTGTCTCCACACTCCTTGGTTAAGAGGACAACCAACGTATATGTCACATAACGACCTAATCTTGATAATGCTATCGTCCTTGTAACAACATATCATTTGGTCGCGAACTAATTTAAGGACTCGAAGATAAATCCTTCCTTTATCATTAATAAAGTCCTAAGGACTTCATCATATAAGAAGTTCATTTGAAGATGTAAAATGATGAATAATGCCAAAAAATACTTTATTGATTTGTCAATTCATTTAATCATCAACATGCTGACGATTGACATTTAGGATACAATTCCTAACAATTCTCTCTCTACTGGACTTTCTCTCTCTATCGGACTTTCTTTCTCCCTACTCTGTCTAGGATAGTTTGGATCTAGTAGGAACTCTTCATAGTGATTTTGAATTGACTATGGTGATGAATCTTGATCCAGGATTATGGAGCGGCATATCAGCCCCCCACCCTGGCCTCTCTACCAAATATTGTTAGATTTAATCTCCCTAATCTTTGTTAAACCATCTGTGCCTTAATCCGAGCAAGATTCGATGAATTTCACTTCGATCAGACCAACCAAGGTAATCAGGCACTCTCGCTTGATCTACCCTGTGAGGGTGTTGGAATTTAAGATTTTTATAATAAAATTTTATAAAAAAATATTAATTTTTAGATATTAGGATTTGAGAAGGATCTTCGGAATTAATTGGTTCTTTTACTTGGATTACATTCACAAGGTAAGTAATATAATTCTTTTTCTAGATTTATCGACAAATAATAAATATTTTTTTGAATCGAATTATTCTTGTTTTATGAACTTGAAGCATAGTGTTTTATTGTTATTTATGCCTCTTTCCAGAATATTGTATGATTCCTAAGTGAACGTACTAAAATTCGATATAGATTATGTTTGATTGATTTTGATGTCGTATGAATTTATGTATCTTAAAATTTGAAACATTGAATTTGAGAAAATGAATTTTTGCTTCAAAATGGATTTGGACTTGCAGCCAGGCTATGTATACATACCCTGCCAGTGGGAGTTTTTTTACTGGTATATTGACACTTTGCCAGTGGAGGTTATATGTTGGCACATCGACACCCTATCTTCGCTAGTATATCGACACCCTACCAATGGGAGTTATACGTTGGCATACCAACACCCTGCCAGTGAGAGATATACGTTGTTATATTGACATCCTGTCATTGCGGGTTATTAGTTGGCATATCGATACCTTGCCGTTGCGGGTTATGCGGTGGCACTTTGATCAAAGTTCTGAGCTATCGAGATGAACATGATGATTTAAAAAATAATTAATTTATGAAACAAGATTTGAAATTTTGAAGTGACTGAATACGTACCGATTTCGCTTTGAATCGATGTATTTGTATTCTTAATTTTAGTATAATTATTATTTTATTTCTTGATTTATCTAGCTTAAATGTTCATTGCTTACTGGACTATCTAGCTCATTATACGATTTCTTTTTTTTTTACAGATTCAAAAGAAACTAGCCTACCAGAGTTTTCAATATAGAAGAGTGATTAGAAGAACCGTGGCACAAGTTTTTAGATTAGAGTTTATTTAAATTATGTATTACCCTAGACTAGACTTGTGAGACATTATAAGTTTAGTTAATAAAATAAAGATTGCATGTTATTAGTTAAATTATTTTCACTACCTGATTTTGATATCATGATGAGATGCCTTGCATGCTTGTGGAGAGAATTTCGTACGAGTGCGTGGCGGTTGCCGCGACCTCCGGCTTGTGATCTCAAGTCGGGGGCATGACAATTAATATGGTATCAGACCATAAGTAGATGAATCATAAGTTATAGAATCATGCATGACATGAGTCTAGGCGGGTAGACACTAAGGACATTGGGACATTAGTTTATGATGATTGTGACAAGCTATTCTAAATAATTGTAATTAACTAGTAAGCTTATTATGGGCATACTATTATTTGATAGATATAGGTTAGGATGCCTCCACATTGGATAAGAAAGACTACACTTGGTGCTACTGATGAGATACCAAACCAGCAAGATGGCAACACACCCCAATAGGTCGGTAGCACCCCTCAGCACGAGAAAGTCGTTGATCCTGCTAGAGATACTCAAACAGAACAACAAGAACCATGTTTAGGCCAAGTTATGCAGACTTTAGTTGGCATGATGTAGATGCAATAGTAGGTCCAGCAGCATCTGCTCCAATAGCAAGTTCAACAACAGCAATTATCGTTGCACCATACAAGACGAAGGGATCAATACAAGCAGCATAGTAATATAGTTGAGTTCAAGAAGCTGGCACCTCCATCTTTTAAGGGGACAACAAAACTTTTGAAAGTTGACAATTGGCTTATAGAGATGGAGAAAGCGTTCGCTGTTCAAAGATGCCTAGACAATAACAAGATTCTTTATGCATCATACATGTTGCAAGCATTCAACTGGTGGCGGATGCTAGAACATAAATATGAGCAAGATAGGGAGCCACTCACTTTGGAAAGATTTCGAGGTGCATTCTATGATAAATATTTTCCTCAGAGCATAAGGAAGCAGAAAGAGCAGGAGTTTATTCATCTAAAGCAAAAGAATATGACTGTTGCAGAATATAAAGCTAAATTTTCTAAGCTAGCTAAATTTGTTCCAAGGTTAGTCGAGAATGGGCTAGATGGAATGCATAAATTTGAGTTGGGACTAAATACTGAAATTAAAAAACAACTGATACCTTATAAATTGACTACCAATGCAGCTGTGGTAAATAAGGCTTTAATAATTGAAAGAAAAGTTAATGAAGAATATGCGGAAGGGGAAAGAAAACAAAAGAAGAAAAATAGGTTAAATAAATCTCAAGGACAGAGCAATCGGAACACCGAGAGTTTAAACAAGAGATCAACGGGTGACAACCCTGAGTAGATAAATAGCAATAAATGTTTCAGATGTGGTGGGAATCATGCTGCAAATAATTGTCACTCGAACATCGGTGCATGCTTTGGTTGTGGACAAAAGGGTCAGAAAATAGCTGACTGTCCACCAAGGAATGAGAATCAACCTCCCCAAATAACTGAACAAAATAAGGTGGGAAGTCGGAAACCCTGAACCTAAGGAAGGGTCTATGCTTTCAGCAAGATGCTCAGTTCTCTAATGCATTAGCAACAGGTTTTAATCTAGTTCCAATATTTATTTTTATTTATTGTTTCCCATGCCCAATGCTTTTTGTTAGACGACTTATTATGCTACCAAGAAAGATTAAATGGCTGCACAACATTTTTTTCGAATTAACTGTCAAAAGAAGAATATGAACTTTTAAATCTCAGAAATGTTCACAAAGATTAAGATATAGAAATATATGAAATAATAAGCAGGTCAAAATAGAAAAATAAACCTAGACTTGGCACGGATATGTTGAGGTTTAAATCAAACTTGTGCAGCGGAAGCATGGTAAATTGATTTATTTGACATTAGTCAGACAAGACGACTTTGATTTGAGAAGTGTTATGATTCGATTTAGAAGAAGTATCCTCTACTATTTGAACTATGGGTACGAAAATTTTGTGGACAAAATTTTTTTAGGGGGGAGAATGTGAAAACAGTGGATTAGGCCCGGTCCACTTGACCGGCCTAGCCACATTTGGGTCAAGCTCACGTGCGATGCACGTGAGGGGAAATGGGAGGAAGACTCCAGCCAGCGTCTTCTTCCTCCCTTCTGATCATGATGATCTCTCCTCCGAATTGCAAAAATCGAAAATTCAACATGGTCCGGAGACCGAACGGATAAGGTCGGGATAATCTATTTATAGAGCTCCTCCTTCCTCTTCGAGTTCACCCAAGTTCGAGCCTCCAATTTTGAGCATCTCCTCCGATCATCTTTGTCGATTTGCCGTCGGAAGGAGCCGCTGGACCACCTTGCCTGGCCGAGGTAAGTCTTCTTCTTCCTCTCTCTCTCTAGCTATGCTTAGATGAGTTTTGGGCCAGCGAATCGCCGAAAAATTATCCGAAATAAGCGGGCCCTATTAGGCTTGTTCCACCGTCGGCCTTGTTCGCCACCGTCGGCCGCCAAGGTTGGCTGAGCCTGCCTCGCCACCTCCCACCGCCATCAGGGCTGGTTGCCACGGCCACTCCTCGGTCCAATAGAGGAGAAACAGGGGGACAAGTCCCCTATTTTGGAGAAGAAGAGAGGGTCTCTCTCTCTCCTCTCTCCTCTCTCCTTCTGTTATTTTTCTTTCTACAAAGTTTCTCTTTCTTGATTCATGGCCAGACATATTAATTGATCTGGTTGACCGTGCTATTGACAACCAGATCTAGACCCCTGATTGAACTAGGACTGAGATTCTCTCTTCTATACTTTTTCTCTATTAGACTTTTTCTCTTTACTCTCTCTAGGGTAATTAGATCTAGTAGGGACTCTTCACAGTGATTTTGAATTGACCTTGATGAAGGATCTTGATCTAGCGTTGTTGGGCAGCATGTCAGCCCCCACCCTGGCCTCTTCCAAATATTATTAGATTTGATCTCCCCAATCTTTGTTGAACCATTTATATCTTTATTCGAGCATGATTCGATGAATTTCACTTTGATCGGACCGATCGGAGTGTCAGGCACTCCCACTTGATCTATCATGTGAAAGTGTTAGAATTTAAAGTTTTTATAATAAAATTTTAATAGAAAATATAATTTTTGGATTTAAGATTAATTTGATCTGTTAGTTGGAATATATTTATAAGATAAGTAATATAACCCTTTTTCTAGATTTATCAGCAAATTATAAATATTTTTTGAATCAAATTATTCTTGATTTATAAACTGGAAGCATGGTGTTTTATTGTTATATTTGCCTCTTTTTAGAATATTGTATAATTCTTAATTAAACATATTGAATTCGATTTGGATTATATTCGATTGATTTGTGTTGCTGGTGGTCCAAACCGAGAACGATTGGCACAGCGGAAAATCTGCAAGCAAGCCTCGCACCACCACTGGGGTAGTGGGGGCCCTCCGACGATCAAGTCAGAGGAGATTGGAGGAGAAGGAGAGATAATCGTAGCAAGTAAGAGAATGCACTGGAAGTTCTTGCTTACCCCCCCCCCTTTTCCCTCCAGCCGCATATATACTAGGCTGGGGGGTCCTTCTGGGGGGTTGGTCATCGTGTGGCACGATGGAGTTGCCACTGACATGGCCGTTACAGGGCGTCGTGGGGCAGCGCTAGGTACGGCCATGACAGGGCGTAGTGGAGCTCCGCTTTGTACGGCTGTTACAGGAGATCGTGGAGCAGCGCCGGATACGACCGTTGCAGGGAGTAGTGGAGCAGAGGGTCGCGGCGTGCTTCAGGGGAACAGCCTGTCGTTGTCGAGAGATTGCCGACTCAGGGTCGGACTGCTGGATCAAGGGGTAGCCGACTCGGGGTCGGGCTGCGAAGCCGAAGACATCCGACTCGGGGTCGGACTGCTGGATCAAGGGGCAGCCGACTCGGGGTCGGGCTGCGAAGCCGAAGATATCCGACTCGGGGTCGGACTGCTGGATCAAGGGGCAGCCGACTGGGGGTCGGGCCGCGAAGCCGAAGATATCCGACTCGTGGTCGGGTTACTGGATCAAGGGGCAGCTGTAGTCTTCTTGGGCGCGCGTGCCGGTCACGTGGGGCATGGTGGCTGAGTTCCCCCGTAACAGTAGCCCCCCACTTCCGAGCCTGGAACCGGAAGGGGAACGGGTGAAGGAAGTGATGCTTCGAGATTGCCGCCATCCCTCGGAGAGGCGCGCGCGCTTCGAGCTCCCCGCCTTCTTTATGGCGTATGGCGGTTGTTGCTGACCTGGCAGTCTGAGGATTTCGGCGGACATCCTTCCTTAATGGCGTCGATTCGCCTTTGGGGCGCGAGCGACCCTTCGGCAGCCAGGCGTCCTCTGGCGTCACCGAGGTGTCACCCACCTTTCCGCCTATTTAACCGAGGGTCCTCCTCCGTCCGCCTTTCTCTTCACAGACATCTTCGAGTTTCTTCTTTGCGCTGCCGTCATTGCCGTCGGACTGTTCGCTTGCTCCTCCTTTGACGCTCTCGGAGCCGTTCTTCCTTCTCTCCCGGTGAGTTGCCCCATTCTTCTACTTAGGGCTCTCCATACTTTCTCCTTTTGTACTAGTGTACTCCAGTCGTTCCGGTCTCTTTCCCCTTCTTGACCCCGTCTTGACCGTAGATTTATTGGCCATTAGGGATGGGCGAAGTGAGAGCAGACTGCATTAAGTCGGAGCTGGTCGCCGAAAACTTAGATAGATTCGTGGCTCGGTACCACCTTCCCGAAGCCTGCAACGTTACGCTCCCGGGGCCTGAGGAGAGGATGTCCCATCCTCCTCCAGGGAAGGTCGCCATCAATGAGGGCATCCTCCAGGCCGGGTTCCGCTTTCCCCCTTCGGACTTAGTCGTGCAGGTGCTCCGGGGTTTAAGAGTGGCGCCGACGCAACTGGTGCCGAACTCGTGGCGCGCCCTGACGGCCTTCCAAGTTCTCTGCCGCATGCACGAGGTCCCCGCCACCCTGAATGTCTTTTGGGAATGCTATAGCCTGAGTGGCCACCCCCAGGACAAAGGGTGGTGGTGCTTTGCGGCGCGGCGAGGGTGCGGCCTCGTCAAGGAGGCTCCTTCCTCCATTCACGGCTGGAAGGAGCGTTTCTTTTTCATTGATGTGGATCCCTCTTGGGGAATCAGGGCGACCTGGGAGACGCCGATGAAGTCCCCGATCGGCCTATCGAGGCTGTCGAGGGAGGAATCCGATGGCGTCGCTGTCTTGAGGGAGTTGGTTGCCAAGGGCCGGCTCCCCCCGGTGGCCCGCCTTATTTCCGAGGATACCTTGGTGAATGTCGGTCTGAGCTCGGTCCCCGCCGACCATGAGCCCACCACCATTTCTTTTTTGACTCTTTTCTCCTCTTTCGTCTTGTTCTTTCCTTCGGTTTCTCAGCCTCTGACCATCTCGTCCCTGTTGCAGAGATTGACGACGTCATGCGGTCGGACAAGGGACCGGCTGTTGGTAGGTCGTCTCTGCTGGAAGCGGTCCGGAGGAAGAAACGACCTCCTCCGAGCGGGGCCCCACCGGCGAAGAAGTCCCGCAAGGAGGAGACTCCAACGCCGACCAACGAGTCCGGGCCCACCGATCAGGGGGACGCCGCGGGCGCGGACCGGCAGCTGACGCTGTATCAGCCCTCCGGTGGTGAGACTGCCGCTATTCCGGAGGTATCATCCGAGCCCGCTCGAGACGGACGGGTCGGACGTGATCGGTCCCCAGCCCGGCCTTCGACTCGGTCGGCTCCGGATGATACAAGGAGGGACGCGCCGAGGCCCCAGCCGAGCGGGACCCTGTCAATTCCTGGAGCGACCCCCGCCCCGAGCACGATCAGCAGGACTCTTCCCCAGGCGATGGATAAGGGTAAGGCTGCAGAACCACCGTCCGGCTCCGGGGAGAAGTCGGGGTCGGCCTTCACTTCCGACGGCGCCCGAAACCTCATCGAAACGGTGCTGCTGGAGAAGGACCGTAGGCAGGTCCGGGAGATGAGGGTCCCTGACGTCGGGGCTGCCAGCTGCGTCTGTCTTATGTCGGTGAGTGTTCTTCTGGCCGCTTTTCATCATTTATTGGCTCTGTTGATCTCCGCCTGACGCCCTCATTTTTCCTATCTCTTAGCTCGCCCAGTATATGATCCGTCTGGAGGAGTGCTATAAGGAACAGGCGGGGCTTCTGGCGAAGGCCGAGGACCGACTGAAAGCAATGGAAGAGGGAGGCCAAGCTGCGGCGGGGAGGACGACCGGAGACCTCGAGGCGAGGCTCCGGGAGGCCGATGAGCGGGCACTCGGCTTCGCCACCCTCGAGAAGCAACTGTTGGAGGCTCAGGAGCAACTCAAGGTTGCCTCGGGTCTCGAGGGCGAGATCAAGAAGGCGGAGGAGCGGGCCGAGAAGCAGTCCCGGAAGGCTGCGGACTATCGAGAGAGGTGGGAGAAGGCCCAGCGGTCTGCCGACAACGCCCGCAACCGAACTCGGTCTCTTGAAGTCAAACTGGGCGAATTGGAGTCGGCCTTGGAGAAGTCCCGCGCGAACGACCAAGAGCTTCGTTCGCGCCTGGAGGAAGCTGAGGCCGCCCGCACTGCTGCCGAGGCGAAGCACAAGGAGGCTCAAGCTAATCTGCTGAGGGTCTCTCCGAGGCTGACGACCGGATTGTGGCGAAGGTCTTGGAGGCTAAGGCTCAGATTACGGAGCGAGCAGAGGCGGCGCTGGCCGAGAAGAGTGCGGAGATCGGGCGTCAGGCGGTGCAGGCTTATCGTCAGTCCGCCGAGTTCACCCGTGACATGTCGGAGGCGGTACGGGCCTATCGTCAGTCTGACGAGTTCGTCCGTGATATGTCGGACGCGGGGTCCGACTCCTTTATTTTAGGCTTCGAGGAAGGCCTGGCAAGGGTGTCAGCTAAGTACCCCGAAGTTGACTTGAGTGGGATCTCCCTTCTCGACTCTTCTCCGGCGCCATTGCCTGCTGACTCTCCAACCGCCTCCCTACCTCTTGCGGACGTGCCCGTCGTTCCCGACCCGGAGGTTCCTCCAAGCTGACCTTCTGTACCCTTCGTTGTCCTTTTCTTTGTATGTCAGCGTTTTGCCAAGTTGTATGGGTCTCGGCCCTGAAACAATGAAAGTTAATGCAAGTTGAATGTTTCTTCATCTCACTTTCGTCCTTTTTCTTTTTAACTCTTGGTAGCATCTCGCCGACTCCTGACTCTTGAAGTTCTTCCGGCGCTAGGCCAGGCATCCGAGGGTTAGGCCTCAGAAATTCTTCCGGCGCTAAGCCAGGCATCCGAGGGTTAGGCCTCAGGAAATTCTTCCGGCGCTAAGCCAGGCATCCGAGGGTTAGGCCTCAGGAAATTCTTCCGGCGCTAAGCCAGGCATCCGAGGGTTAGGCCTCAGAAAATTCTTCCGGCGCTAGGCCAGGCATCCGAGGGTTAGGCCTCAGAAAATTCTTCTGGCCCTAGGCCAGACGTCCGAGGGTTAGGCCTCAGGAAATTCTTCCGGCCCTAGGCCAGGCATCCGAGGGTTAGGCCTCAGGAAATTCTTCCGGCCCTAGGCCAGGCATCCAAGGGTTAGGCCTCAGGAAATTCTTCCGGCGCTAAGCCAGGCATCCGAGGGTTAGGCCTCAGGAAATTCTCCCAGCCCTAGGCCAGGCGTCCGAGGGTTAGGCCTCAGGAAATTCTTCCGGCCCTAGGCCAGGCATCCGAGGGTTAGGCCTCAGGAAATTCTTCCGGCGCTAAGCCAGGCATCCGAGGGTTAGTCCTCAGGAAATTCTTCCGGCACTAAGCCAGGCATCCGAGGGTTAGGCCTCAGGAAATTCTTCCGGCGCTAAGCCAGGCATCCGAGGGTTAGGCCTCAGGAAATTCTTCCGGCACTAAGCCAGGCATCCGAGGGTTAGGCCTCAGGAAATTCCGCTCATTGGTCGGCCAAGGCTGGCGCAAGCCGAGGCGACCGGTTGGGGCTTCAGGCTAGTCTGCTCCCGGGATGATCATCGGGTTAGCCTGGCATCCGAGGGCCGAGCCTCGGGAAATTCCGCTCGTTGGTCGGCCAAGGCTGGCGCAAGCCGAGGCGACCGGTCGGGGCTTCAGGCTAGTCTGCTCCCGGGATGATCATCGGGTTAGCCTGGCATCCGAGGGCCGAGCCTCGAAAAATTCCGCTCGTTGGTCGGCCAAGGCTGGCGCAAGCCGAGGCGACCGGTCGGGGCTTCAGGCTAGTCTGCTCCCGGGATGATCATCGGGTTAGCCTGGCATCCGAGGGCCGAGCCTCGGGAAATTCCGCTCGTTGGTCGGCCAAGGCTGGCGCAAGCCGAGGCGACCGGTCGGGGCTTCAGGCTAGTCTGCTCCCGGGATGATCATCGGGTTAGCCTGGCATCCGAGGGCCGAGCCTCGGGAAATTCCGCTCGTTGGTCGGCCAAGGCTGGCGCAAGCCGAGGCGACCTGGTCGGGGCTTCAGGCTAGTCTGCTCCCGGGATGACCATCGGGTTAGCCTGGCATCTGAGGGTTGTCAAGCCTCAGGAAATTCCGCTCGTTGGTCGGCCAAGGCTGGCGCAAGCCGAGGCGACCGGTCGGGGCTTCAGGCTAATCAGCTCCCGGGATGGTCATCGGGTTAGCCTGGCATCTGAGGGTTGTCAAGCCTCAGGAAATTCCGCTCGTTGGTCGGCCAAGGCTGGCGCAAGCCGAGGCGACCGGTCGGGGCTTCAGGCTAGTCTGCTCCCAGGATGATCATCGGGTTAGCCTGGCATCTGAGGGTTGTCAAGCCTCAGGAAATTCCGCTCGTTGGTCGGCCAAGGCTGGCGCAAGCCGAGGCGACCGGTCGGGGCTTCAGGCTAATCTGCTCCCGGGATGGTCATCGGGTTAGCCTGGCATCCGAGGGCCGAGCCTCGGAAAATTCCGCTCGTTGGTCGGCCAAGGCTGGCGCAAGCCGAGGCGACCGGTCGAGGCTTCAGGCTAGTCTGCTCCCGGGATGATCATCGGGTTAGCCTGGCATCCGAGGGCCGAGCCTCGGGAAATTCCGCTCGTTGGTCGGCCAAGGCTGGCGCAAGCCGAGGCGACCGGTCGGGGCTTCAGGCTAGTCTGCTCCCGGGATGATCATCGGGTTAGCCTGGCATCCGAGGGCCGAGCCTCGGGAAATTCCGCTCGTTGGCCACGCGCCTGTCGCTTGCCGCTCGACGGGGTTTCTCCGTGACAAGCTGCGATCGTGTTTCTCCTCCTTTCCAAGCGTCGCCTGGGGAACACCAGAAGGGCATTAAATGCTAATTGAGGCGTTACCTGGGAAATCGGATCGCCTGTTGCTGCTTGCAAGGAGTGTCAGTTAAGCGGCCGCGATACGCGCGTTCTTCGAGGCGGATGCGGCCTGAGTGCGAGCGGAGATACGTGGTCCTAGGGGTACATGCCACCCGGAGTGTCCTGCACAAAGAATGCGACTAAGGAGAATGACGCTTAGAAAATCGCGGGAAGATACGCCTCGAGAGCTGGAACGGCTCCGGATTCGATGCGCCCGCATTTATTGGAGCCACCCGCATCAGAACGACCGGGGGGCCACAGTTCGGCTATAAATATAGGTGCAGGTATGGTGGAGCCTGCCAAGCCGGAGCTGTTCAGGTTGCCATGGATCGTGGGCCTCCTCTCCGGCGCATGGTTGAGAGACCCCTACCGAAGGAACGGGAGGCGCGCCCTTCGCGACTTCCGCCAACTAGCCGTTTCATCTGGGATCAACAAGGAGGTTCTCCCCGGCGGAACTCCGCTCTAGGCGTTTCATCCGGGATCACGTCTCCCCTCCTTGAAGTTCGGCCTCCCGATTGAGCTCCGCACCAGGCGCCTGATCCGGGACCGCGCCTCCATATGCTCTTCTCCCTTGTATTCCTTCTCTCCCCTAACACTGGGGAGGACCGGAATATCCCTTGGAGGTGGCGTTCCCCTGGAGGCAGCGGGAGCTTCGTCTGCGGCGGCTCCTCGTCTTTTTCGTGAGGCGTGGATGGCGCCTCCGGGTAGGAGCAGTGTGGACTTCTCCTTCGTCCACTTCTTCTTCATCCGCGCCGGCTCTTCGTCTTTTTCGTGAGACGCCGATGGCGCCTCCGGTTGGAAGCACCCACTTCCGGCGGGATTGCAGCCACTTCAGATGGAGGTTTCGGGATCCCAGATCTTCAGCTCCTCGGAGTCTCCACCTCTTCTTTACTTTCTTTACACCCTAATTCCCCTCTGGGAATTCCTTGTAATCATACGAGCACGCCATTGTAACCAGAAATTATTGAAATGAAAAGTGTTATACATTTTTGAACTGTCTTTCTGGCATTGTCGTTCTACTGGTAATACATCCGCAGGTTAGCGGAATTCCAGCTCCTTGAAATTTCTCGACCATCTAGGGCCTCCAACTGGTAGGGGCCAGGTCGGTTTACCCAGCGAACCCTATACGGGCCTTCCCAATTTGGCGCTAGCTTCCCACCTTCCGCAGGTTGAGATGCTTTAGCTCGCCTTAGCACCAGATCTCCGATTCTGAAAAGCTTCGGTCGGACCTTGGAGTTGTAATATCGGGCCACCCTCCGTTGATACATCGCCATCCGAACCTGCGCCATTTCCCTCGCTTCTTCCAAGAGATCCAGGTTCCCTCGGAGTTGCTCCGAATTGGCCTCGGGTCGGTGCGCGGCCACCCGAGGTGAGGGGAGTCCGAGCTCCACGGGGACAACGGCTTCCGTGCCATAGGTCAGGCTGAAAGGCGCCTCCCCGGTAGGGGTCCGATGCGTGGTCCGATACGCCCAAAGGACATTCTCGAGCTCTTCGACCCAAGCTTGCCCCGTCCGACCGATTCGCGCTTTGATTCCTTGGAGGATTGTCCGATTCGTGACCTCGGCCTCGCCATTGGTTTGGGGATGCGACACAGATGTGAACCGATGCTCGATCCCGAACTCCTCGCAGAAGTCACGGAAATGCTTGTTGTCGAACTGTCGACCATTATCCGAGATGAGGACCCGAGGTACCCCAAATCGGACGATGATGTTCTTCTTCACGAACTTCCGGACTTGCGCCTCCGTGATAGTGGCCAGCGGCTCTGCCTCCACCCACTTGGTGAAGTAGTCGATTGCAACAATCAAAAATTTCTGCTGAGCTGAAGCGACGGGGAATGGTCCGAGGATATCCATTCCCCACTGGGCGAAGGGCCAGGGTGCAGTGATTGGTGCCAAGGGGACAGAAGGGACTCTCTGGACGTTGGCGTGGCGCTGGCAGGCGTCGCATTTCCGTACATGATCCTTTGAGTCCTCCAACAAGGTAGGCCAATAATAGCCTTGCCTCATGATCTTGTGCGCCAAGGACCTAGCCCCCAAGTGTGATCCGCAAACGCCTTCGTGGACTTCGCCGAGGACGTAGGCCGCTTCTGAGGGGCGGAGGCATCTTAAGAGGGGGGCGGTGAACGAGGTCCGATACAGCCTCCCTTCATAGAGTACGTAGTGGGCGGACTTCTTGACAAGTCGCCGAGCTTGATCTTCGTCTTCAGGGAGGATCCCTTCGGCGAGGTAGGCGACGAGCGGGTCCATCAAGACGGCTCCGGATCCATCGCCATCACAGCTCCAGCCTCGCCGATGCTCGGGGCATCCAGGGTCTCCAGGCAGATCGCCCTCGACAAGTTGTGCGCGTCTGCGCCCACTAAGCGGGACAACCTGTCGGCCCTGGCATTTTCACTTCTTGGGACCTACTGGATGTCGACACTGCCGAGGTCGGGAATGAGTGCTTGCACCTTCCGGACGTAATTCTGCATAGTCGGGTTCCGGGCCTCGAACTCCCCACGGACCTGCCCGACCACCAGCTGGGAGTCGGTGAAGACCTTCAGGCGCCGGATGCCGAGCTCCTTGGTGAGTTTGAGTCCCGTGACTAGGGCCTCGTACTCCGCCTCGTTGTTGGTCACCGGAAATCCGAACCTCAAGGCATACTCGGCTATCACTCCATCAGGACTGGTAAGGACCAGCCCGGCCCCTCCACCTTCTGGGTTCGACGATCCATCGATGTGAAGCGTCCAGATCGGGAGGTCGAGGCTGGGCATTTCCGGCGGTCTAGGTTCCACCTCCTGCATCGTGCACTCAGCGAGGAAGTCTGCGAGCACCTGGGCCTTGATGGCGGGTCGAGGCTGGTAGCGGATGTCGAACTCACCAAGTTCTATTGCCCACTTCACCAGCCGTCCCACATTCTCAGGATTGCTGAGGATCTGCCGTAGTGGTTGATCGGTTAAGATGGTGACAGAATGGGCCTGGAAATAGGGGCGAAGCCTCCTGGTCGCGGTCAGCAGCGCGAAGGCGATTTTTTCAGCCTTCGTATACCACGTCTCGGCATCCCGTAGGACCCGGCTGATATAGTACACAGGCTTCTGGAGCTTTGCCTCTTTCCGAACCAGTACCGCACTGACTGCGGTTGGGGAGACCGCCAGATAGAGGTAGAGCATCTCCCTTCTTGCGGCTTGGACAGCAGGGGAGGAGACGCCAAGTATTCCTTGAGCTGGTCGAATGCTGCTTGACACTCGGCCGTCCAGAGGAAGTCTTTCGGGCGTTTCAACACCTTGAAAAAAGGTTGGCAGCGTTCGGCCGACTTTGCCACAAATCGTCCGAGCGCGGCGACTCTCCCAGCGAGCTCCTGAACCTCCTTCACTTTGGTCGAAGGGGACATATCTTGGATGGCCTTGATTTTGTCCGGGTTGGCTTCGATCCCCCGCTGGTTGACAATGAAACCGAGGAACCTCCCGGCCGAAGCGCCAAAGGCGCACTTCGCTGGGTTCAGCTTCATGCGAAACTTCCGCAAGGTGGCGAAAGTCTCCTCCAGATCCGCGATGTGCTGGTCTGCATGGCGGCTCTTCACCAGCATATCGTCCACGTACACCTCCATGTTCCGGCCGATTTGCTCTTTGAAGATTTTGTTGACGAGGCGCTGGTAAGTGGCGCCAGCAGTCTTCAGACCGAAGGGCATTACCTTGTAACAGTACAGCCCCCGGTCTGTTATAAAGGCAGTTTTCTCCTCGTCCTGTGGAGCCATCATTATCTGGTTGTAGCCGGAGAAGGCGTCCATGAAAGACAGCAGCTGATATCCGAAAGTCGCGTCGACCAGTTGATCTATCCGCGGAAGCGAAAAGCTATCCTTGGGGCATGCCTTGTTCAGGTCGGTGTAGTCGACGCACATCCTCCACTTTCCGCTCGCCTTCCGGACAAGTACGACGTTTGCCAGCCATTCGGGGTAGCTGACCTCCCTTATGAATCCTGCCTCCAAGAGCTTGTCTACCTCCTGGTCGACTACTCGGATCCGATCCGGGGCACAGTGTCTCTTCTTCTGTTTTACAGGTCGGTGGGTCGGGTCGACGTTGAGGGCGTGGGAAATGACCTCCGAGTCGATCCCAGGTACATCGGCCGCCGACCAGGCAAACACATCGACGTTGGCTCGGAGGAATTCCACCAACCGGGCCCGAGCTCCCGGGTCGAGATTGGCGCCGACCCGGATCGTCCTGTCCGGGCGACCTTCCTCGAGGGGAACTTCGATCACACCCTCGGCCGGCTCCCCGTGCCGCAAGGCCACCTCGTCTCTGGCGTCGAGGGACTCGACGCTTAAGGCTTCTACGGGCTTCTTCCCTTTGAGAGTTGCTAGGAAACATTGCCTTGCGGTCGGTTGGTCACCTCGGACCTCTCCAATCCCGGCCGCCGTGGGGAACCGCATGAGCAAGTGGTACGTAGATACCACCGCGCGAAGGGCGTTCAGTCCGGGTCGTCCGAGGATAGCGTTGTAGGACGAGGGAACACGGACGACCAAGAACCCGAGCCGCACCGTGGCTTCTGCGGGTGCAACGCCCGCAGTCACAGGCAGCTCAACGACACCTTCGGCCGAGATAGCGTCTCCAGTGAATCCTATGAGGGGGGTGGATGTTTTGTGCAACAATTGTCGGGACAAGCTCATCTTTTGGAAGGCCTCGTAAAACAAAATATCAGCTGAGCTTCCACTATCCACAAGAACGCGCCTTACATCATAGTTCGCCATAGTGAGGGAGATCACCATGGCGTCATCGTGGGGGGTCTGAACCCCCTTTACATCTTCATCACAAAAAGTGATTACATTTCCGACCCTCTGCCTCTTTGCGACGACTGTTGCTCCGGACGCCTCAGTCGAGCCCCCTGCATTCCTCTCGGGTTGGGGGCAGCCCCCAGTGATGGTGTGGATCACGCCCGCGACGGGTCGATTCTGCTCCCGAGGCTCCTGAGGGGCCGGGTCGGCCGGACGCGGGTCTGCGGGGGGACGTCGGTCGTTCACATATCGACCGAGACGCCCTCGGCGGATGAGAGCCTCGATCTCGTCCCGAAGCTGGAAGCAGTCTTCGGTGTCGTGGCCGTGGTCCCGGTGGTACTCACAGTACGCCCGAGAGGGCCTCCTCCCAGGGATCTTCTTCATCTGTCTCGGGACCGGGAGGTCCTCCCGCCCCTTGATCTCCATGAGGATCTGGGCCCGGGGAGTCAGGAGAGGAGTGTACCGGTTGAAACGTCGGGGCGGAGAACGAGGGCGTGGGGCACCGTGGTTCCTCGCCGGCAACGGGCTTCTGCGCCGACGCTGGGGCGTCGGGCTCCTCCTCTGGGGTGTCTCTTTTCGCCTTTTCTTCCCGAGCTTTGGAGGGATCTCAGCGGCCTCCTTGCTCCGGTGGGCGGCCGCTTCCTCGGCGTCCGCATACTGGTTCGCCCGGGACAACAGCTCCGGGAAGCTCCGCGGCAGGCGTTTGTCCAGGGAGAAGGTGAGTCTGCCCTTTCGGAAACCACGCTTCAGGGCTGAAAGAGCCACCTCCTGGCTCAGGTTCCGGACTTCCAGGGTAGCCTTGTTGAAGCGGGTAAGATAATCCCGCAGGCTTTCTCCCTCGTTTTGCCGGACATCAAAGAGGGAGTCGGAGACCAGTCGCCGCCGGCTACTGACGGCGAAATGGGTGATGAAGAGGCGAGTAAACTGGTCGAAGGACTGGATTGAGTTAGCCTCCAGGCCGGCAAACCACGCCCTTGCCGGGCCACAGAGGGTCGCCGGGAAGGCCTTGCAGAGGAGAGGATCTGATGCTCCGTGGAGGAGCATAAGGGTCCTGAAACTCTCGACGTGATCTCGCGGGTCCGCCGCCCCGTCGTAGGGCTCGATCGCCGGCATTTTGAACCCCGGCGGATTTGGGGTCCGCAGGATCCTCGAGGCAAGCACCGGCTGGGAGGAAATCTCCAAGTCGGCGAAGGGATCTTTGGAGTGGCCCTTCAGGACCTGGAGTTGCCTGTGGAGATCGTCCACCCGCCGGTCCAGGGAGCGCGACCGGTGGGTGGGAGACAAGGAGTGGCGTGAGGGGGACCGACTGGAGTGCAGGCTCCTCGAGGACTGGGGGGTCTGGGAACGCGCCCGGGTCTGCCTCTCGTACCCCGCGCAGCTCCGATGAGAAGGTCCCGGCAGAATGGACCGTGCTCGAGAATCCTCCTCGCGCCGGCGCTCCTCCCCATGGGAGAGGAAGGAGCGCGGGTTGAGGAGAACCGGCGAGCGCTCGGGGAGCAGCGGCTCCTGAGCCCGCTGCGGCGCCCGAGACATCACACCCTGCAGATTCTGCACTGCCTCCGCGAGGGTGCGAACCTGCTGGGCTAACTGGTCGAACTGAGCGGCTTCGACCATCTGAATGGGAGGTGGAGCGGTGGAGTGTTGCTGAGAATGTGTTGGAGACGCAGCGGCCTCCCGGCCGGAGGCGCGAGAGGCCCCGCGACCGGAGGCATTGGAAGCTCCACGACCACCTCGCCGTGCCATTACGATCGCTCTGAGATTCAGGCCCTTCCTTTAGCGCCAACTGTTGCTGGTGGTCCAAACCGAGAACGATTGGCACAGCGGTGTGAACGGGGTTCCGTTCGAGTTGCCTTGGTTGGTGTTGATTGCGCTCCACCTTCCACCGGAAAACCTGCAAGCAAGCCTCGCACCACCACTGGGGTAGTGGGGGCCCTCCGACGATCAAGTCAGAGGAGATTGGAGGAGAAGGAGAGATAATCGTAGCAAGTAAGAGAATGCACTGGAAATTCTTGCTTACCCCCCCCCCCTTTTCCCCCCAGCCGCATATATACTAGGCTGGGGGGTCCTTCTGGGGGGTTGGTCATCGTGTGGCACGATGGAGTTGCCACTGACATGGCCGTTACAGGGCGTCATGGGGCAGCGCTAGGTACGGCCATGACAGGGCGTAGTGGAGCTCCGCTTTGTACGGCTGTTACAGGAGATCGTGGAGCAGCGCCGGATACGACCGTTGCAGGGAGTAGTGGAGCAGAGGGTCGCGGCGTGCTTCAGGGGAACAGCCTGTCGTTGTCGAGAGATTGCCGACTCGGGGTCGGACTGCTGGATCAAGGGGTAGCCGACTCGGGGTCGGGCTGCGAAGCCGAAGACATCCGACTCGGGGTCGGACTGCTGGATCAAGGGGCAGCCGACTCGGGGTCGGGCTGCGAAGCCGAAGATATCCGACTCGGGGTCGGACTGCTGGATCAAGGGGCAGCCGACTCGGGGTCGGGCCGCGAAGCCGAAGATATCCGACTCGTGGTCGGGTTACTGGATCAAGGGGCAGCTGTAGTCTTCTTGGGCGCGCGTGCCGGTCACGTGGGGCATGGTGGCTGAGTTCCCCCGTAACAATTTGTATATATGAATTTATGTATCTTACAATTTGAAATACTGAATATACAAAAATGAGTTTTTGCTTCGAAACAAATTTAGACTCGTAGCCAGGCTATGTATCGATACCCTGCTAGTGGCAGTTATTCGCTCGTATATTGACATCCTACTAGTGTGAGCTATTTGTTAGCACATCGACACCCTGCCTATGGGGGTTTTACGTTAGCATGTGGACACCCTACTAGTAGGGGTTATACGTTGACACTGCCAGTAGAGGTGATTTGATAGTATCTCGACACCTTACCAATGGGGTTATACGTTGGCACATCGACACCGTCAGTGGGGGTTATTCACTCCCTACAAGTGGGTGTTATACGTTGGCATATTGATACCCTATTATTGGGAGTTATGCTGTGGCACATTGGCTATCAAGATGAACTTGATGACTTGAAAAATAATTGATTTAGAAAATAAGATTTAAAATTTTAAAGTAAGTGGATAGTGTATCGATTTAACTTTGGATCAATATATTTTGCATGCTTAATTTCAGCATCTTATTATTTTATTTTTTGATTTATCTAGCTTAAATGTTCATTGCTTATTAGGTTATCTAGCTTATTATACAATTTCTTTTTTTTTATAGATACAGGAACCAGCCTACCGGAGTTCTCAATATAGAAAAGCAACTAAAAAAACCGTAACATAAGTTATTTTAGATTAAAATTTATTTAAATTATGTATTACTTTGGACTAGAATTAAAATTATAAAATATTGTAAGTTGAATTAATTAATGAAATTAAATTATTTCTATAGCTTGATTTTAATATCATGATGAGATACCTTAAATGTTCGTGAGGAGAGTTTTCTATGAATCTACGGCGATTTCCGTGACCCTCGGCTCGTAATCTCGGATCGGGGGCGGGATAGTTTTCTTGTACCCCTTGCTCAAACATCATCTTACACCAACTCATAGGCTGCTTCCTCGATAGGCCAGTAGCTCAGAATACACCAGCTCAACTTATTGCCATCGTCTTCCGGCAGATAAACCTTCAACCGACATCCATCAACCTCTAAAACTCTGGCACATTGAAATGGCCGAGTGCACGCACAATATCAAAGATCACAAAAGCCGCTCGATCACAGTCGATGAGTTAGAATTGTGTTTTAGTTGGACAGCAGCCATACCGTTGATTCTGATTGCTGTAATCTTCAAACCAATAAAGCAAGCAAAAAAGGGCATGCTTTTGTCTGTAACAATTAGTAGATTAAACTGCATCCAAACTGCCATCGCTTTTTCATCGGAAAAGGATTTAACAAATCCAAGAAGACACTAAACAAACAGTAGAATAAGACCTTGTGTTATACTAGACCGACCTACACAGTTGTTCCCTCTTTGCATGCTCTCTCCCACACCACAAGACAAGAAAATAAAGAAAGAAAAACAAACAAAAAGGTAAAGCCAAGAATGAATTGCCTTAGACATCAGACCTACCAATGACATTCCACTTGAATTGGCCCCCATGCCTCCAGCTTGCTCTCTAGCGTTCACCTAATTCAATGGGTGGAACAAGTTGAGGAGCTCCTCTCAAAAGTACCACCAACATAATGTGTGAGTGAATTAAACTAGAAATTGACTCACCTATTACAGAACTGGCTGAGCAATGCTGGAAACACTGGCCATGCTGACAAGGGATGATCACTGGATGGTGACAGCCCTGTTTGGAGGCTGATTCACAAGGATGCCACCATGCTGCTGTCCCGAGCAGTCCCCTTCTTCCACCCTCCCACCTGATTTGGAGTGAAAAGATGACAATTGGAAGCCAGACTGCTGTTGGTGGCCACCATTATCGTTGGTGAATGCCCGTGCTTCGCATAAGCCTTGCACCACTGGCCTTTTGATTTCATTCATGTTGCTTCCTGAATCTGGATTTCCTGAACAGTCGGAGGGTAGAGCTTCAGAACCAGATGAGCTAGCTGACTGCCTTGGAAGTGATGCACATGTATTTGCCCCATTCTCAGGGTTAGCAGTAGCAGCATTACCATCAGCTTTCTTTGTATTGAGAAAACGACCACCACAACCCCTTGCCCTCCTCAATGCATGCTGGTGACGAGATTCATGAAGATATGGCTGCAGAATGAAAGCGACATCCATGTATCACATCATTTGATCTTCAAGCAGAGATCTCTATCATACTCAGTAGCAGGATGGCACAGGTGTAGTCATAATTATCAATAACTATAAATATTGAATAAAGTAAACTAGTCAATCTCAAGTTGAAAGTCTTATCAGATATGCAGGGGACTTTTCATCTAAGACAGCAAATCAATACAAGTATGAATGGCAAGTGCAGATCATTTTATATGTCCTATAGATCAAAGATGTTGGACAATAAATTTAATTGAGCAAGTGATGGTCCAGCAGAGTGGAGGATGCTGAGATAAGTAATGGACAAATCAGAAAGAACAGATCCATAGATGCATATGGATGAGACTGAGAAAGCAGAAAATGGTAAGATGGTTAGCACACAAACAAGGAAAACAGGTAAAAGGGCCAAAAAGTAGACTAGATACGCAAAGGTTGGGTGTACTAAAAAAAATGACTGGAAGAGACTTTTTGTTTCAAAGGAGTCAGGTTTGAAATTGAAATTATGGTTGAATACTAAGGCTTGTTTATATTTAAAATGTTTAGGTGTCATTTAGCATCACCATTATTTTTAATTTTCAGAAAAAAAAGAAATTTTGTTTCTATTTTGTTTTTATTTTTTAAAATATAAACATGTTTGATATAGTCAACTATTTTCAAAAACATAAACATGATGATGGTAGCTAAGGTGGTGGTAGTGGTTGTGGCAATGATTATAGAGATGGTGGTGGCAACAGCGGTGGTGCTGGAGACAACAGCGGAGGCAATGATCGAGATGGCAATGGAAGTGACATCAGTAATGATGTGGTAAAAGATATGAGTTTCTTGTCTTTGAAACTAGTAAAATTTCTTACTTTCATTTTTTTTAAAACTAATAAAAAATAACTTTTGAAAAATAGAAAGTAAAAAAGAATAGCACCAAACATTTTCTTTTATCTCAGTTTCTCTAATTTCGTTTTTTAAAATTAAAAAAATAAGAAACAGAAGCAATAACATACATGCCCTTAAACTTTAGATGCCTTCAATGTTTGCAGTGCCAAATGCTGAGAAGTTTAATTGTTCATGACAGAATTATGGAAATGAAAGATCTGCTGAAGAAACAGCAAGATACAGGAGCATGCAAGTTATATCTTTGTCCACACAGTTACAACATGATTGTCACAACTTTGAGGTTAGAAACTAAGCTTCTCAATAAATATTAACCTTCAGTTCTAAAGTTTATGGGTTGTATTCATCATATACTCTGCAAAGACAACATAGGGATCACAAGTATCAGACCTTGGTATCCTTAGAAAACTTATCCATTCAACAATAATTTCTGTTTGCTACCCTTCTAGGCTGAGTTACTTCTACAAGTTAGACAAATTGGCAGAACAATGGAAAACGATAAAACCAAACCCAGAATAAGAGAAATGCCCAATTCAGAAGGCATAGATGCGCATCGAGAAACATAAGCACCCTGGACTTGAATCTATCATGGTAACCATTTTCGATTTTTTTGGAGAATGGTACGAATAAGAAATGTAGAACAGGGATCTTTCCTCAATCAGGAAAAAAAAAATCTCAAAGAATCTTTTGACATCTTTTTAGCTTAAACATCTGTTTATTTTTTGCTGCATACACATGCATGCATACACGTTTTTTTTTTTTTTTTTGCGGGGTGGGGCGGGGGGGGGAGGGGGATGAGTGAGAGAATTTTATATGTTTATTTAATTCTTCACATATAGCAAAATTCAGCCTGGTATAAATTTGCATAGAGAATAAACTAATAAGAGAAAATAACAACCGAAATAACACAGAATTTCAATTGCTAGAGTTATAAATTGTTATAATTCAACTTGCTCAAGATGCCCCGAGCGGCGTCCTAATAACCAAAAGGTTGTTATGTTAAAAGGGAAAAATAAGGAATAATATACTATCTGAACTGGCATATGGGTTTGATATTATTGATACATATAGAAAAATCCGAAAGGGAAAAGGTATGAAACTAGAAAAACCAATAAAATATTAAACCTAAAGAATGAAAAATAAAAATTCAACTACACAAATTAATTTGATTGATCATATCCATAAGGCGTTAGCTTCTGACAGTAAAGCTTAGAAACCTCGACATTATGCATTTACGCTAGCTACAAAAATGCACCATGCAAGTGCAAAAAATTGAAGACTTGGAAAGGACATGCTCTTCAAAAGCCAAGTAAGAAAAGCAAATCTGTATACAATAATATGGTCATTATAATGGTATGTTTACGGGATTGCGTTAGTATATATAATTAAACCTTACATATACACTTGTAAGAAAACAAAGGGATGAATTATGACTTTGTACGGGAGGTCAATGAAAGAGAAAGCAATGAAGACATTGCTAGGAGATGCTTAGCTCTCACAAGAAGATGAATCTAATTGCTATTTAGATGGCTCTTAACATCATAATGCAAAGCATAGCCTTAGTTACCTGAACAGGAGAGGCTGTGGGTTTGAGGAAGCAGAGCTCTGAAAAAAGTTTAAAGAAGCACCATGGATGTGGGTGATGGAGCTAGACCTCGAAGAGATTTTAAAAAGTATAGGGACCCTAGTAAGGAAATTCTGGCTACCCAAGGCACAAATTCTCTCTCAAATATGCCAATATTTGCTCCTTGCTTTCAAAGGAAATAAGGAATCATTGAGAAGAGCGGTATATCTAATAGTGCAAAACAGATGTATATTGCCGGCCTAATCAAAAACGACATAAAGGATGCTGTTGAAATTGGAAAGAAACAGAAGGCATAATATGTGAAAAGGTGGTTCCAAGCAGCAAGCAATATTTTACATTATCATAGAAACATAAAGAGCCATTTAACAAAAACTGATTATCAGCAATGTTAGGTTTAGTAAGACAAGTATTGATACAAACTGGCAATCAATAGTAGAAACATTATCTACTTCCACATCAACATAAATTCAATGTGGGTAAGTAGGACTTGTTTGATAATTAGTTAATTCACACAGACCCACATGCAAAAAAAAGTATTGTAGATTCTCTGACTAGGGGCTGGTGCGGACACCAGTGCTAGATCGCCCATCCCTCGGGTCTACCGTCACCGCAGGAGGATGGCTCGGCCAATTTCATTGTCGTTGAAGTGATTTTATTTTATTTTGGGTTTATTTAGGTATTTTGTTATTTGATAGCCGTTAGAGCTTATTTGGTATTTCGTTATTTTGAGGGTCTTTGTGAGATTAGTTTCTTTTTAGGGATCTTTTGCATTTTCTGGGTCTTATAAATATGTGGACCATACATCGTATGCGATATGCTATGAATAAAAGTTTTGATTCCCTTTCTTTTAGCCTTGGTGTGAAACCCTGAGCTAGCGCTAGGCGCAAAGCCTAGTTCTCCTCTCCTCCCTCCTCTCTCCCTTTTCTCTCTCCTTTCCCTTCCCTATTGTCCAGCATCAGCATTGCTATCAGAGCAAGGTTGTTCTGTCTCGTCATTTCCCTCAGAAGCCTGAAGCCTCAAATATGTCTCATTGTTTCTCTCTTCCCACTTATTCCCATCCCACCCTGAGGTACGTGAACGCCTTCATCTTCTCGCCCTTTACGGCCGTCTGCATGATCTGATCGTGCACCGCCTCATCGTACCGTGGCAGCGTGTTCTCCCCTATGAGCCCCACCCCGGAGGAGAGTAGTCCAAGGAGGCATAGATCACCTGTACGGTTCTCTTCACAAAGGAGTCGTGGTCGTCCAGTCCCCAAGCACCCAATCCTCCCTTGTGGACGCCCAAGCCCTCCACGGTGAACAAGGAACCCACTGATCCCGACTACCCCCTCCAAGCTTCAAGGCTCCATGAAGGCTCTGTATCGGAAAAAAAGGGGCACGTGACCCAGTCATGCATGGGGACCCATAGTGGCATATCGAAGCGGGTCACATCCAATAACCTAAATCCTATCGGATCCCGAAAAAAAAACTAATCATGTTCTTCACTGTTCTTCCTCCACGACCGCCTCCGCCCTCGCCGCATCCACCTTCGCCGCTCTGCCCTCGCCGCTCCTCGCTGCCTCTTCCGTTGCCGCCACCCGAGCCCCACCACCCCCTTCGCCTCCCCAACCATTTTGCTTCCCCTTTGAGGGTTCGGCATTAGGTTCCCGCCGCCAAGCACCCTGCCCAGCTCCTTGTTCCATCGCTTTCCTTCTTCTTCCCCTCTCTATTTCGAGATCAAAGGGTTTCAAACCCTACTTCACCACCCCCCCACCCCCAACCCCCTCGTGACTCCTCCCCCAAAACCCCACTTTTTCATCAGGCGCTCGAGCCCGACCACATCTCACCCGAGTCCGCCCCCTACCCCCCCAAAACCCCCCTCATACCATCACGGGCCCGCCCCTTCCTCTCTTAGCAAGCCCACCCCTTCCCCTTTTATTCAGGCCCATTAGGCCCCCCTTCTAAGCAGGCCCACACGGCCTTTCCCTCTTGCAAGGCTTATCACCCCTCCTTCCACTTCCCATCAGGCCCACAGCCTGAAGGCCCCCTCTCTTCTACGCAAACAGGCCACTATCGTCAAGCCCGCCACATCTTTTTCAGAGCTGCCGAGTTTAGGTCCACCGAGCTGCTGTGTTCAAGTCCTATTGAGCCAATTGAAGAGCCTGCTTGCCACAACCGCACTTCTAGTTGTCGTCCCAACACAGATCAAGTTTCTTCTCTTATTGGAAAATCTATTTGTTCGTCTAAATTCAGCATCATGAACTCCTTGTGTTCTATTGATTTATTTTACTGTGAATTCCACACATACACCCAAACAACCTAAGAAACCCTTGTAGTGGCCCGTCTTTACTATTAATTGTACGGCTGCTAATCTTTGGGAGTTCTTCGAGGCTCTGTGATATCTTGCAACACACGAAATACTGACACTATTTGACTGCAATTACTTACTTGCATTTATTACGTGATCCTCTGCTTGATTTTAGTTGCTAAAGATTAGCTTTCCGTTTATATTGAGCATATACAGTAAGCGCTAGGCATCATTTTTATGCATTAGGTCTGCTTAAGAACAACCGTCTTAGCTTTATAGGGCCACGCACAACTTTGCACGCACATTATATGCACCTTCGTAGTGGTCGTATTGTCTCCCAGTTAGAATTTTAACTTGCCATGGATCCAAACATCGAAGCCTTGCTAAAGGTTGTCTAAGACTTGACCACAGTGTCCACCCAGGCCAACGCTCGACTAAACTCGGTTGAGGCTTCTCTTCAGAGGATTATGGGATCCAAAGAAGGTAGTGCCTCCCATTTGGAAGGCCTAGAGGGTGAGGATGAAGCCCTAGAACATCAGGGACTTGTTCGATAGGGCAACTTTGACACTAACCCTTTTACATGCCGTCCTCAAGCCCACCCTCGTTACAGAGGACTGGGTCCATTCCCTACTGTCGATAGAGGTTATCGACACAATGTAGAACCTAGAGAGCCTCGTGACCATGATGAAGATGTGATGAGAGGCATTCGAGTTTAAGCCCCCACCTTTGATGGTCACCTTGACCCAAAGATCTTCTCACACTGGTTGCATGAAGTGGACCACTTTTTTGAGTAATATAATTTGTCTAAAGAAAAAAAGGTTTAGTTTGCCAGAATAAAGCTCATTGGTCGAGCTAAGCTTTTCTGGCAAAGCACTGAACAGTTTCTGGCTAGAAGACATCAACCGACCATAACTAACTGGATCGAAATGAAAGAAAAACTCAAAAAAAAAAAACCTGCCCCTTAGCTACTAAGATGATCTTCTAGACCGATGGAACAACTTGAGACAAGGCACCCGATCAGCTACTGATTACATTGCCCAATTTGATGAATACATGATGCGATGTAATGTGATTGAGGACGAGAGAATGGTCCTGAGCCGGGTCCGTAGAGGTCTCAATGATGAACTCAGGAAGAAACTTGTCCTTCGAGAGGTGTCCACTTTAGACCAAGCCTATACATTCATGCAGAACTATGAGCAGGTCTCCAAATCCATGTTTATGAGGCGCTCTGACGATCAGAGCACTTCCACTAATTCTCATTCTTCGGGGCCCAGACCTTCTGTGGGGCCCTCTGCCCCTAAAACTCCTACTGCCCATGTCCCAAGCCGAGACACCAAAGGCAAGAAAGTCTTTGGTGAACCTCCCAAACCACATTCCAGAATTTAGTGCTACAAATGCCAAATTTTTGGTCACGTTGTGCTAACAAAACTCTGTTATTAATCAGCAGGAGCAGGAAGGTGATACAGATGACTTGGAGGAGCAAGTCTATGAACCAAACATCGATGACATTCAGAACATTGATGAGGAAGAGTGTGATGAAGGACCTGATACCCTAGGATGCATCCGCACTACACCAATTTCATTTGCACCTTTAAAGAGAGTCTGACCAGTCCACCATGAGTGTAGTCAGATGTGCCCTCGCACAACCTAAAGAAACTAATGACTAAAGAAGAACCTCGATTCCACACTTATATTAAATACAGACAGAAAGATTGTAAGGTCATCATCGATAGCGGGAGTTGCATTAATGCAATATCCTCCAGCATCATCTTCTGTTTAGGTTTGACTCTTGTTTCCTACTACACCCCTATAAGGTCTCTTGGATTGACACATCTTCTATTCACATCACAGAAAAATGTCGTGTCCATTCACATTCTTTCTTACAAAAACACCGTATGGCGTGACATAATTCCGATGAATGTGGGTGTTGCCCAAGGTAACAAGCCAAGAGGGGGGGTGAATTGGTTTCTCTAAATTTTTACTACCTTAATTGAGTTAATTGATGAGTGAGTGAAGTTAAAACAGTAACCAATGCAAAAACACAAGAAGTATAGTGGTTCGGTACTCTCCTAAGCACCTACGTCCACTCCCCAAGCGACCCCTTGGAAATTCACTATAATCCCGCGAATTACAGTTGGATTATTTTCCGGGCTCAATCCAAAAACCTTTATACTTTGGTTTTCCGGGATCACCAAAAATCTATGTTGGTTTTACGGGCTCACCAACAAACCTTCATAGTTGATTTTACGGGTTCACCAACGAACCTACACCGTTGGTTTTACGGGCTCACCAACAAACCTATACGAGGTGATTAAGAAGAAGAAAGTTGAAACTCCTTGATGAGCAAATATAACAACTATGAACTACAAATAAGAGTTTAGAATATAGTTATCGCTTTGATAAGACTTCTCTCTTCTTTGTCAAGATTGCTTCACTCTTCAAGGATTGGTGGAGCTCTTAATGTCTCTCAGAATCTGCTCACCCACTTCCTTTTAGCTCTTTGAATGAAGCTTTTGAGTGAAGAATGCTAGAGCTTTTTCTTTCTTGAATGAGCTTTGATATTTTGCAAAAAGATTTTTTTTTTGATGAATAGTGTCACTTTAAATACTTTTCCTCATCCATTGGTCACCCCCCATTGGATAGATTTCAAAACTAGCCGTTACTCGCTGTTGGCTGGTCAAAAAGTACTTTTACAGAACTAGCCGTTATGCTTCTGCCCGTGCTGGGGTCGACCCAAACTTTCCTGGGGTCGACTCAATCCACTGTTCATCATACTTGGAGTCGACTCAACTTTCACTAAGGTCGACTCCTGCTACAATGGGGTCGACTCCTGCTACAATGGGGTCGGCCCTCTCAGGAAACACAGAACCTTGTATTTCAGCTGTTTTTCACTGGGGTCGACTCAAATCCTTTTGGGGGGATGACTCAAGTTCCATTGGGGTCGACCCTCTCAGGATTTCCAGAGACACAATTTTGAACCACATAGCCTTGGGGTCGACTCATGTTCAGTTGGGGTCGGCTCCATTGGGGTCGACTCAAGCATTCCTGGGGTCGGCTCAAGAAAAGTTGGGGTCGGCTCTCAGTAAATTTCAGAAACTTGTTTTCTTGAGGCTTGAAGCTGGGGTCGACTCAAGGTTCCTTGGGGTCGGCTCCTTTCCTAGGGTCGACTCAAGCTTACTTGGGGTCGACTCCACTACTGTTCATCCGTGCCATTTTTGCATAGATGTGCCTGATGGTTCCATGGTGCCAGGGTCGACTCCACCGATGTTGGGGTCGTCTCATTTCACACTTTGCTGCATCTTAAGGTTAGACTTATCCATACAATCAATGAAATATGTTTGAAGCAGTTTTGAATATATGCCATGGTAGTGCTACATACTCTTAACAATCAAAATTACTATTTTGCCCTTAAGAATATATTTCACTTGAAACTTTGCTAAATTAGAATTTAGAATTCTCAATCCCTTTTCTATCACAAATTTAATCTCATTATTAATCGTTGAAGGACATCTTGATCTCATTCTTCTAATGTATCGAGATTGTCGAACTCAGTAGTGATGTACCACGTTAACTTGTAGTACTAATGAGATATTTCCTCAATTATTGTGTTGATTATCAAAATAACACTATCATCCTCAATCTCCCCCTTTTTGATGATTACACAACATTGAGTATAAACAGATTGATACTTATATTGAAATTAGGAGTTTTGTTTTAGGAGCTCAAGTTGCTGAATTTCAGCTTTTCAAATTTGAGAGTGAATACTCTCCCTCTTTCATCCAAATATTGCCAATTAGAACTTTTGATTTTCTTCCCCTTTCTTTTGTATTTGGTTAAGGATGAAACTCCAAAAATTTGAGATAAAGCAAGAGTTTCATGTTATGTATCGAGGCATGAGAGGTATGTGCCAAATTCAAAAATTTTGATTAAAAATTTTGACTTTCTTGTTTTTTTTATTGTTACATATTGCTCCCCCTCAAGTGAATATTATCTCTTACTATAATTTTCAAACTTATTTGTCCCTTTACCTTTCTATTGACTTCTTCCCCTTTTTGTTATCATCAAATACGTGTATAGCAATAAATGAGTAGAAGCAGTAAATGATAAAAGTTCAAATTTCATTGATCAAAATGGAACATTGTAGTACATTAATGCCAAAAGTACAATGTTCTTCAATTAAAGTCCAAAATACATTAACCAAGTGAAAAGCATATAAGAACTAGATACATCCTAAGCACTAGTCATGATAGACTACTGAAGTGCTAACATCGTGCCTAGGGGGAACCTAAGGGTTGTGATCTAGTCCTCATCCTCCTAGCATAAGTGGCGAGGAGAGGTCTAGCTTGATGGGACTGAGTCTGGCGTGGACCTCGCCGAAACCTCCGACTCAGCTGCTTGGAGCACAGATGGACCGTGAGCCTCTCTCTCTCTGTAATGCTCCTACCTGCTCTCTAAGATCTCTAATCTTAGTAGTCATAATGTCCATCCTGCTCGTCAACCCATCAGAGAGAGTCCTCACCTGAGCTGACACAAGCTCAGTCATCCTACTCCAAAACTCCTCTCTGCACCCCGTAGGTACGAATGACGACGGTCCAGCCTCTGAAGGTGCCGTAAGATGATCCTCACGTACCTCAGCCTCAGGGATGGGGTCTCCGACCTCTGGTGCATCACCCTCCGGTGCATGTATCCCTGCTCCACGCACCCACTGCCCATTCACCTTCTCATAACCCATGTGAACTAGAGACCGTGCAGTGTAAGTGTCAGTGAATAATAGATGCCTGGAGATCTCTCCCTCTACAGATATGTCATGCTGTTGGAAGACCAGGATGAGTATCGTACCATAGGGCAGTGAAACTCTCGACTTGCATATAGCCTCTCTCATCTGCCTGATCATCATAGCTGGGAGGTTCAGGGGAATGCCCTGAATGACGTGCTCCATAATGACCAAATCTCGCTCAGATATGTGATCAAATCTCCCACTTTTCGGAAACAAAATCCGACCTATGAAGTTGTGCAACAACCTCATCTCAGCTGATAGAGAGCTAGCTATCACATTCTCGAAATAGTCAAAATCATCTCTCTCAAAGATCAACTATAGAGCTCTCAACTTGCTTTCCGGCCTTTCTGGAGTTGCACCTTCGCAGAGGAGATGGAGCAACTCACTCAAACTTTCTTCTGAAACCCTAACCCGTACTCCTCGGACCTCAGACACAAGCCCTCCCATTCCAATTTTAAGGAAGGCATAGAACTCACGAACCAAGCCCGGGTAGGTCACCAAGTCTAGGGAGTAAAGATACTCCCATCCTTGCCTTCGGATCCAATCCCCCAAACGGAACCCTTCTTGATCCAAAAATTCGGAGTGGATCCTTCTCCCCATGATTACCGGTCTCCCCGCATATTTTGCAAGTTGTACTGAAGGGGAAGGAGGTGGAGGAGGTTCTACACGTGTCTCACCTTGTGGGGGTACTGTAGAAGAGTCTCTAGCATGTATATCTACAATGGTTGGGCATGAGACTCTCCCGGATCTCTTAGCAACGGCTTGCTTGGGTCCCATTTTCACAAAATCCTTCCTTAGGTCTTGATCTAACGGCGTAGAGAAGCGATCTAGCGCTGTTTGGAGATGATAGGAAGGGATTGGAAAGTGGGAATAGGGTTTTAGAAAGAGGACAAGATGAAACAGTGCCCTAAAATAGCTCACGGGTCCTTTAAAAATAGGGTCCCGCCGTTGGGTCGACCCCAAATTTTTCTTAGGTCGACTCAACATGGGGTCGACCCCATTCTGGCTCGGGTCGGCCCCAGTTCAGGCAAAAAAAAAAAAAATTTGAATTCTTGCTTTCTTCCAATCCTTACCAATTCTTTATGGGACAATGATACATGAGTAAGGAGTCTATAAATGGCTAGTTTGACTAATGTTTCATGGATTTTTCGAAATGGGAAGAGAATATCATGAGACAACTTGTTCCTTTTATATGTCTTCAATTAAAAGGATCACATATGCCTAATTCCCTCCTAAGCATGCAAAATCTATCTTCACTTAAAAGTTTTGTGAATATGTCAGCTAGTTGTTTCTCGGTACACACATGCTCAATACATACATTTCTATTTTGAACATGATCTCAAATGAAATGATACCTTATTTCAATATATTTGGCTTTAGAGTGCTAAACCGGATTTTTGATAAGGTTAATAGCACTAGTGTTATCACACTTTATAGGAATGTTATCTAGTTTAATTTCATAGTCCTCTAGTTGTTGCTTGAGCCATAGTACTTGAGCACAGCAACTCCTGGCAGCTATATATTCGGCCTCAGCCGTTGACAATGCTACTGAATTCTGCTTTTTGCTAAACCATGATACTAAGTTATTCCCTAAGAATTGACATGTTCCACTAGTGCTCTTCCTATCTAATTTGCATCCAGCAAAATCTGCATCAGAATATGCAAGTAAATCTAGATAGGAGTCTCTAAAATACCATAATCCTATGTTTGTGGTTCCTCTCAAATATCTAAGGATTCTTTTGACAGCACTTAGATGTGACTCCTTAGGATCTGATTGGTATCTAGCACATATTCCCACACTAAACACTATGTCTGGCCTACTAGCAGTAAGGTAAAGCAAAGATCCAATTAAGCCTCTATAAAGCTTCATATCTATACTTTTTTCTTTTTCATCTTTGTCTAGCTTACTAGTGGGATTCATTGGGGTGCTTATTTCCTTGTGATTTTCATTTCCAAACTTCTTTAATATTTTCTTTGTGTACTTAGTTTGATGAATAAAGATACCTTCCTTAGTTTGCTTGATTTGTAATCCGAAAAAGAAATTTAGTTCTCCCATCATATTCATCTCGAATTCTCCTTGCATTAATTTAGCAAATTCTTTGCAAAGATTATCATTAGTGGCACCAAAGATTATGTCATCTACATATATTTGTACTACTAGCAAATTTTTATCTTTTCTTTTGAGAAAAAATATTTTATCTACATTTCCTCTGCTGAAATCATTATTCAGTAGAAATTTGCTTAGTCGATCATACCAAGCCCTAGGTGCTTGTTTCAATCCATATAATGCCTTATGTAATCTAAACACATGATTTGGCAATTCATGATTCTCAAAATCAGGAGGTTGCTCTACATATACTTCTTCCTCTATAAAACTGTTTAAGAAGGCACTTTTTACATCTATTTGATACAATTTGAAATCCATGAATCATGCAAAAGCTAGAAGTAATCTTATAGCTTCTAATCTGGCCACGGAAGCAAATGTTTCCTCAAAATCTATCCCTTCTTCTTGATTGTATTCCTTAGCTACAAGTCTAGCTTTATTTCTTATAACTACCCCATTTTTATCTAATTTATTTCTAAAGATCCTTTTTGTTCCAATTACTGAATTATGCTTTGATCTCTCAGTTAATGTCCATACATTGCTTCTTTTGAATTGATTTAATTCTTCTTACATAGCATTTATCCAATTTATGTCTTTTTCAACTTCTTCATAAGTCTTGGGTTCTATTTGTGAAACAAAAGCAAGATAGTCATTTAAATTTCTAAAAGAGGAATCGAGTTCTTACCTCTTGAGATGGATCGCCAATGATTAAGTCTTTAGGATGTCCATGTGCGTACCTCCATTCCTTTGGCAAGTCTTGAGATTGTGGTGACACGCGATCATTTTCCTTTTCTTGATTTGGCACGTCATCAAGATTCAATTTTTCAAAGTCAATAATTCCTGTATCATCATCAAGAGTATTTTCTCTCCTAGGAGACTCACTATCAGACTCATCAAAAATGATATTAATTGACTCTTCAATTACAAGAGTTCTTTTATTGAACACTCTGTATGTCCTGCTAGATGTAGAGTATCCTAAGAAGATACCTTCATCTGACTTGGCATCAAATTTACTTAGATCCTCCTTGCCATTGTTTAAAATGAAACATCTACATCCAAATACTCCAAGATATTTAGCAGTTGGTTTCTTATTCTTCCAAAGTTCATAAGGAGTTTTCTTGGTTATAGGTCGTATTAAAACACGATTTAGAATATGGCAAGCAGTACTTATAGCTTCAGCCTAAAAGTACTTTGGAAGATTTGACTCGCACAACATTGTGCATGCCATTTCTGCCAAGGTCCTATTTTTCCTTTCAACAACCTCATTTTGTTGAGGCGTTCGAGGTACTGAAAATTGATGTGAGATATCATTTTCATTACAAAATTCTTCAAAGTGTTGATTTTCAAATTCAGTTCCATGATCACTGCGAATTGCTATTAAGGTGAGCTTCTTTTCAGTTATGATATTTTTATAATATTTCAAAAATACTGAAAATGCTTCATTCTTATATGCAAGAAATGAAACCCATGTATATCTTGAAAAATCATTTACTATAACTAGTCCATACTTTTTTCCTCCTAGACTCGCAGTTCTAGTAGGCCCAAATAGATCTATGTGTATGAGTTCAAAAGGCCTAGTAGTTGATACTATATTCTTTGATTTGAAGGATGATTTTGTTTGCTTTCTTAATGAGCATGGTCCACAGATTTTGTCTTTTTCAAAGATCAATTTTGGCACATCTTTTATCAAATCCTTCTTGACTAGTTTTGATATTAAGTCCATACTAGCATGTCCTAGTCTACGATGCCAAAGCCAACTTGTTTCACTTTTCCTTTCTTCATTAGTAATTAAGCATAATCCATTTTTCTTGCTACCATGTAAATATTTCCATGCCTTTGTCCTATAAGTACAATGCTATTATCTTTAGGATTTGTCATTATGCATATTGAGGCTTCAAAGGTGACTTTAAGACCTTTATCACGAAATTGACTTATGCTAAGTAAGTTATGTTTCAGGCCATTAACTAATAAAACATTTTTTATAAAGGTGGATGGAGTAATATAAATTTTACCCTTTTCAATGATAAATCATTTTCCATTGTCTCCATAGGTTACCACTCCACCCTTCTTAGATTCCAAGGTGACAAATTGTTCTACGTCACCTTTCATGTGTCTTGAACAGCCACTATCTAGATACCATCGTCTATCCCCCTTATTAGCTGCAAGACACCCATGCAATCAAGATCAAGAATATGCTTTAGGTACCCAAACTATGTTGGGTCCTTTAGGGTTAGTATTTGATGTTCCTTTTGGAACCCAAATTTTCTTGGATTTTGGCTTATAATTATCACTCAATTTGTTATAGCTAGACTTTCTATAATTACATTCATATGCTTTATGTCCTACTTTATTGCAGCAATGACAAGTTATATTTTCATTTTTGGCTTTCACAAATATGTTCTTTAAGTATTTTTGCTTCCTATTTGTTTTATATCCTAACCAGCTTTATCATATACAGCTTTTTGACTATCAAGAATCATATTTAATTTAGTTGAGCTAAGTGTAAACTTATCCACTAAGGATTTGTATTTTTCTGCATCTTCTTTTAACTTGACATTTTCAACAATTTGACTTTTGGTTTCATTGGTGAATCTCCTACTTAATGTTTCATAGTCATTAGATAGTTTTAGCTTTTCTTTCATAAGAGATTGATTTTCATCTTTTAGAACTTTATTTTTATTGATTAATTTCTTGTGTTCTTCCATGAGTTCTAAAAATGCATCATGTAACTCTTCTACTGTAAAATCACATTCAAGTTTAGAATCTACCTCATCGTCATCGGCCATGTAGCAGATTTGGACCGCCTCTTGTTGATCTTCTTCTTCCGAACTTGACTCCTCACTTTCACTCCATTCAGCCATGAGGTTCCTCTTCTTAAATTTTTTGGCCATCCATTTCAATTCTGGACAATCTATCTTGAAATGCCCGAGCTTGTTACACTCATAGCAAATTGGCGTTTTCCTTTCTTTTTCTTTGTCCTTATCCTTTTCCTTGCTCGAGCTACCTTTGAGAAAGGGCTTCCTTTTATGAAATTTCTTCTTTCCTCTCATAATTTTCTGAATTTTCTTACAAGCATAGCCATTCCTTCTTCATCATATTCCTCCTCATCATCAGATTCTTCTGATTCAGTTTTCTGTTTTGAAGTGTTAGACTTCAAGGCAATGATCTTTCTTTTCTTGACCTCATCTTCTGAGTTTTACCTCATGGTCAACTCATGAGTCATGAGTGATCCTAGAAGTTCTTCCAATTGCAGTGTATTGAGGTCCTTTGCTTCTTGAATTGTAGTTACCTTGGTCTTCCAAACTCTTGGTAGAGACCTGAGAATTTTTTGCACTAGTTCAGAGTTAGTATAAGACTTTCCTAAGCTCTTTAGCTCATTTATGATTTCCGTGAATCGAGTAAACATTTCAGTTATGAACTCAGTGGATTCCATTTTAAACAACTCATACTTATGTACTAATATATTTATTTTTGACTCTTTGACTTGATTAGTTCCTTCATGTGTGACCTCCAGTTTATCCCAAATTTCTTTCGCGGAGATTATTAAATTCACTTACATCTAGTAAACAGTAAAGTACATTAATTGCTTTAGCAATTAGTTGTGCTAGTCTTCTATCACTCTCATTCCAATCCATTTCTGGTTTGAGAATGATTGTGCCCTTTATACTAATTGTGGGTGTATGTGGTCCTCTAGTTATGATATTCCACAAGTCATAGTATAAAGCTTGAATTAATATCCTCATCCTAGCTTTCCAATATATGTAATTAGTGCCATTAAACAGAGGAGGTCTATTTGTGGATTGCCCCTCGTTCATAGAACATCCTACTTGGGTTGTCATGATCTTTGTCTCTTGATTATGAGATCAATAAATACTATGAGAGTACCAAGCTCTGATACCACTTGTTGCCCAAGATGACAAGCCAAAAGGGGGGGTGAATTGGTTTCTCTAAATTTTTACTACCTTAATTGAGTTAATTGATGAGTGAGTGAAGTTAAAACAGTAACCAATGCAAACACACAAGAAGTATAGTGGTTCGGTGCTCTCCTAAGCACCTACATCCACTCTCTAAGCGACCCCTTGGGAATTCACTATAATACCGCGGATTACAGTTGGATTGTTTTCCAGGCTCACAATCCAAAAACCTTTACACTTTGGTTTTCCGAGATCACCAAAAATCTATATTGGTTTTACGGGCTCACCAACAAACCTTCATAGTTGGTTTTACGGGTTCACCAACGAACCTACACCGTTGGTTTTACGGGCTCACCAACAAACCTTTACAAGGTGATAAAGAAGAAGAAAGTTGAAACTCCTACATGAGCAAATATAACAACTATGAACTACAAAGAAGAGTTTAGAATATAGTTATCGCTTTGATAAGACTTCTCTTCTTTGTCAAGATTGTTTCACTCTTCAAGGGTTGATGGAGCTCTTAATGTCTCTCAGAATCTGCTCACCCACTTCCTTTTAGCTCTTTGAATGAAGCTTTTGAGTGAAGAATGCTAGGGCTTTTTCTTGAATGAGCTTTGATATTTTGCAAAAAGATTTTTTTCTCTGATGAATAGTGTCACTTTAAATACTTTCCCTCATCCATTGGTCACCCCTCATTGGTTAGATTTCAAAAACTAGCCGTTACTTACTGTTGGAATGTCAAAAAGTACTTTTACAGAACTAGCCGTTATGCTTCTACCCGTGCTGGGGTCGACCCAAACTTTCTTGGGGTCGACTCAACCCACTGTTCATCATACTTGAGGTCGACTCAACTTTCACTGGGGTCAACCCAACTTTCACTAGGGTCGACTCCTGCTACAATGGGGTCGGCCCTCTCAGGAAACACAGAACCTTGTATTTCAGCTGTTTTTCACTGGGGTCGACTCAAATCCTTTTGGGGTCGACTCAAGCCATAGTGGGGTCGACCCTCTCAGGGTTTCCAAAGACACAATTTTGAACCACATAGCCTTGGGGTCGACTCATGTTCAGTTGGGGTCGACTCAAGCATTCCTGGGATCGGCTCCATCTGGGGTCGGCTCCATTGGGTCGACTCAAGCATTCCTGGGGTCGGCTCCATCTGGGGTCGGCTCAAGGAAAGTTGGGGTCGGCCCCCTCAGTAAATTCCAGAGACTTGTTTTCTTGAGACTTGAAGTTGGGGTCGACTCAAGGTTCCTTGAGGTCGGCTCCTTTCCTGGGGTCGACTCAAGCTTACTTGGGGTCGACTCCACTACTGTTCATCCGTGCCATTTTTGCAGATGTGCCTGATGGTTCCATGATGTGCCAGGGTCGACTCCACCGATTTTGGGGTCGTCTCATTTCACACTTTGCTGCATCTTAAGGTTAGACTTATCCATACAATCAATGAAATATGTTTGAAGTAGTTTTGAATGTATGCCATAGTAGTGCTACATACTCTTAACAATCAAAATTACTATTTTGCCCTTAAGAATACATTTCACTTGAAACTTTGCTAAATTAGAATTTAGAATTCTCAATCCCTTTTCTATCACAAATTTAATCTCATTATTAATCGTTGAAGGACATCTTGATCTCATTCTTCTAATGTATCGAGAGTGTCGAACTCGGTAGTGATATATCACGTTAACTTGTAGTACTAATTAGATATTTCCTCAATTATTCTGTTGATCATCAAAATAACACTATCATCCTCAGTGGGACATCTAATTTTGGAGAGATCTTGGTTGTTCGACCTAGATGTCACCATCTATGGTCATTCCAACTCTTGTTCTTTCGTGTTCGAGGGCAAAACGATTAAACTCAATCCTTTGCAGCCCAAGACACCATATAAGAATAAGAAAAAAAAGTGTCAAAGGACGACGATCTCCACATCCTGCATCCCACAAAATTTGAGCAGAAAGTGTTCAACGAATCTTTGTTGTCCGCTTTACTTGTCAAAGAAGTTCACCCCAATAATTCAGTCAACAAGTCTATAGGCATTAGTCTATTTAAGGTAGTGCATGGTTACAAAGCTAGAAAATTTCTAAATCTTTTACCCATGTCACCACATGTTAGAATTTCTGAGTCTGCACATGCATTTGCACAACACATTCATGAGTTGCTTCAAAAAATCCACAAGCACATTCATGCAAGTAACGCTTATTATAAACTGCAAGATGATTTCCACAAGCGTGCTAAGAAATTTCAAATTGGAGATTATGTAATGATCCATATTCGGCCTGAGCGGTTTTTTCTGAAACCGTTAAGAAATTGCAGGCTCGTAGTGCTGGGCCATTCAGGATGTTGCAAAGGATTGACACTAATGCCTATGTTATTGACCTCCCATCTAATTTTGGTATTAGCCCAACTTTTAATGTTGAAAATTTGGTTGCTTACAAGGGCCCACCAACAATCTCCAATGATTCTTCTATTACTGATTCCATTCCAGCTTTGATTCCTTTACCCCTCCACCGAGCACAAAAAGAGCACATTGATGCTATTTTAGACGATCAAATAGTTTTTACCAGTGATGGAGGCATCCAGTGCTTCTTGGTTCGTTAGCGAGGACGAACAAAGTCCGATTCTACTTGGATCACGCACGAGGAGTTCAGCAAATTAATCCGGACCTGTTGGTGTATTACCAGAGCTACATGAAGCCGCGCTCGTCGAGGTCGACTTCTTTCCACTCGGAAGATCTGGTGCGGACACTAGTGCTAGATCACCCGTCACTCGGGTCTACAGTCGCTGCAGGAGGATGGTTCAGCCAGTTTTTTTATGGCTGGGGTGATTTTATTTTATTTTGGGCTTATTTAGGTATTTTGTTATTTGATAGCCTTTAGGGATTATTTTGGTATTTCATTATTTTAAGGGTCTTTGTGAGATTAGTTTTTTGTTAGGGGTCTTTGCATTTTCAGCATCCTATAAATATATGGACCATACATCGTATGTGGTATGCTATGAATAAAAATTCTGATTCCCTTTCTTTTAGCCTTGGTGTGAAACCGTGAGCTACGGCTAGGTGCAAAGCCTAGTTCTCCTTCTCTCCTCTCCTCCTCTCTTTCTTCTTTCCCTTCCCTGCTGTCCGGCATTAGGGGCATGAGCATCCTTGAAACCCATATGAAAACAAAATGAGTGGCTATATCGTGACAATTTATACCAAGGAATGCCGTACCGGCCGGTACGTACCGGTCCGGTCCTTGATCGGTACCAGAAACAGATGAAAACCGATATTTTCCGGTTTTCATTTGCGAACTGGCCAATACGGAGCCCGTACCGGTGCGAACCGGCCGGTTCACACGGGTACGGTTTTTTTTTGGAACCACAGCGCCTCGCGCTGTGGTTTTTGAAACCACCGCGTGGCGCGTGGTTTCAAAAACCATGCGCCAGCGTGTGGTTTTAAGGAAGAAGTGGCCGAGAGGCCACTTCTGTTCTATCAAATCAAAAAAGAAGTGGCCTCTCGGCCACTTCTTTTTTGTTATTTTTGTTTTAAAAAAAGAAGTGGCCGAGAGGCCACTTCCTTTCCCATCAGTTGACAGTACGAAAACGAAGTGGCCTCTCGGCCACTTCTTCCTCGCTCGTTCGGTTATAAAAACCGAACGAGAGACTCTGTCCAGACTCCAGAGTAACTAAAATCCAAGAGTGAGCCTCTGAAGAGTAATTAGAGACGGGAAGATTTGAGAGATAGCCCACAAATTGAGGAGGAGATCCTGCCCAAAAAATCCAGCGGAGACTATTTAAGGTGCGTTTTTTTTGTCCTATGTTATTTCATTAATTTTGTTAATAAGTAACTTAAAAAAATATTTTATAAATTACTTAAATAATAAGATAATGCAAAAATTTACTTTATTAGCTTAATTTTTTGATAAGTTGTCCTTTTATGATAGAAATGGAGCCATCAAGAAAAACGAACCCTGCAAAGCGTGATATTGGCTGGTCTTATGGGCAAAGACTTGGAAGTGGGGCAACAACACCAGTTTCAATGCAAGTTTTGCGACAAGATTTTCAAGGGAGGGGTAACCAGGTTGAAGCAACACTTAGCCGGAAATTCCGGTGAGGTTGCTACGTGCCCAAATTGTCCTAGCGAGATTCGTGTGCTGATGAGGCAGAATCTCGCTGAGGTCAAAGAAGCGAAGGGGATGGCTTCCAAGAAGAGGGCGGAGGTTGATCGCCGAGCGGCAGAGCCACCTTCCTATCACTCTAGGAAGCTAGAGGAGGTCGAGAATCTAGATGAGGAGGCAAATATTCAGGCGGCCATGCATGCAAACCTGGATGATCAGCGGCAGTAGGAGGAGGTGGCCAGGCATAGGGCTCGATTTGGGCCCTCTGCATACGAGTCGGGCGGCGATTCTAGGAGCACTAGACAAGATCAAGAGTTCTTGAGGACAACTTCAGTCAGGGAGGGCGTCGGCAAAGAACGTGGCCAGATTGCATCTATGATGGGTAGTTTGGTAGCCGAAAGAAGTCATCTAGAGAAATTCCACAAGGAGCGACAATTCATGATATAGATCCACATGCTCTTCCCAGTAGAGATTCAAGGCAGCAGAGGGTAGACACAATGTGGATGAAGGATAAGAAGAAAACTATGTGGCGAGCTATTGGATCCTGTGATGACCCAAAGATTGATTTAAAGATTGATTTTGATGATCACAAAATCTTGAAGTATAATTACTAATGTTTGTGTTGCAAGAAGAAAGATAATTTATTTTGCAAGGAACATAGAAAGTTGGAAAAATACAAGAAGGCCTCAAAAGCTCTCAAAAAGTTGAAAGAAAGTTATACTTCATTGGCCCAAGTTTCAAGTTCAAAGGATTCAAGTTGGAGGAGCAAATTCAAAGAAAGTTCAAAAGAATAGTCCTCGAGTCGACTCCTGGAAGTTCAGAGTCGACTCTGGCACTCTGGAGTTTCAAGGAAAAGTGCTCGAGTCGACTCCGAGACTCTGCGAGTCGACTCCGACTGAGAGGAGACAAAAAGACAGAGAGTTGATTTTCAGCGCTACAGTGCTCGAGTCGACTCCCAGCTACAGTGCCGGCAGACTCTTATTCACGAGTCGACTCCTACTTCAGCCGAGTCGACTCGAGCATGCTGGGAGGCATAACGGCTAGTTTTTTCTCAACTCCAACGGCTCTATTTTTGTCTCTAACGGCTAGATCTTTGTTCCCACGCCATCAAAAGCTATAAAATCAAGGGGAGAGCTAGGGAAGAAGTTAAGAAAGTGGGAGAGAACATATAGGGAAGAGATTTCAAAAGAAACCTCCCAAAAGCACAAAAGGGCCATTCAAAGCAAAAGAGAGAGAAGAAGAGCATCTGAGTGAATCCCAAGGCTTTCTCTCCAACTGTGTGCTACCTCAGTGATCTTCTACCTCGTGCGAAATCAGAAAAGGGTCAAGTAAAGAAGAAGCCGAGTTCCTTCATCTACAAAACTTGTTTGAGGGCTTCTTCTCTTTACTCTATTTGTTTACATTGTTATATCTGCTTGTTTAAGAAGCTTGTATTTGTTTTAAACTCTTGTTCTAATATCTTGTAACTTGATTCAATCAAGGGATTGAATCAAGGGGTTAAGGTTTGTTGGTGAGCCAAAGAAAAACCAACGGTGTAAGGTTGTGGTTGGTGAACCGGGGAAAAACCAACTGGGTTTGATTGTGAACCCGGAAAAACAATCGAATGGTTCTAGTCGGTGAGCCTGTGAAAACCGACCGAGTTCGTTGTGATCTCGTGAAAACAACAAGTTAGCTTGTAAGCTTGTAAAACAACCGGCTGTAATCTGAGGGATTATAGTAAAATTTTCAAGAGATCTTGGGGAGTGGATGTAGGTGCTGGGGTGCACCGAACCACTATACGTTTGTTGTGCTTGTGATGCTTTCTTTCATTATTTAATTTCCTCACTTACTTACTTAGATAAATATCTAATTGAATTGCTTGCTTAACTCTTATCCGCGCATCCTTTAGTTGCAAGTATATTCAAATTGTTTAATCAAGTTTCTTTTAATAAAACTGCATTAAGATTCATTATATTGAAATGCTTGCTTGGAGAAATCTAGACTAATTGTTTATTGAGTCCGCTCCTTAATAGTTTTAATCTTGATCAGATTAGAATCAAACTATTGCTAAGTTTAAATTCCACTGTGCATCTATACAACTTAGCTTAATTAATTGAAAAATTTAGAAGTAGTTGAAAAGTTTTAAAAGACTTAATTCACCCCCCCTCTTGGGTTGTATCTACTGGGCAACAAGTGGTATCAAAGCAGGTGCTCTAAGGTTAATTGTTGATCTTACGTTCAAGAGCCAAAGATCATGACAACTCAAATAGATAGTTTTCTAGGAGAGGGACAATTAATTGATAGACCTCCACTATTTAATGGCATAAACTACACACATTGGAAAGCACGCATGCGCATTTTTATTCAATCACAAAACTATGATTTATGGAATATCATAATAAATGACCTTAACACACACTCTCAAACTGTTGATGAAAAAGACTTAGCACAATTGAATGCTAATGCTATGAACATACTATATTGTGCTATCCATGAAACTATATTTAATAAGATTTCTGCATGCTTATCTGCTAAAGAAATCTGGAATACTTTAAAAAATATTTATGATAAATTCCAAATTAGCTCACATGTGCTTCAATTACGTACTAACAGTGAGACAGCAGAAAAAAATGTTGAATCTCCCACATCGGCCGAGTCGACTCCTAGTTTGTCCGAGTCGACTCCCAGAGGAAAACAGTCTGAAAGGCAGAGACTCAGTTTCGGAGATCCTGTGAACGAGTCGACTCCAAGTGTTTCAGAGTCGACCCCCAAGTTAGCCGAGTCGACTCCAACAAGGCCCGAGTCGACTCCGAGGCAGATCAGTTCAAAAGATAGAGAATCAATTTTCCGATCTCTGAGAATGAGACGTCTTTCGAAGATCTCGAGTCGCCTCTCAAGTCAGTCGAGTCGACTCCAAGTAAACCCGAGTCGACTCGAGGAAGAAAGAACAACAAATAAAAATTCGGTGATGAAAACAAGGATCCATTCCCAAACACCGAAAAATTCAAAAGCTTCCTAAAGTCAAAGAAGAAGAGGAAGCAAGAAGAAAGGAAGAAAGAGATAAAAAGCAAGAAAGCCTTGACCAAGGAAGAGTCGAGCAAGAAAATGAAAGTTAGGAGCAACAATGATGATATTAGCTCCAAAGAGCTACAAGAGGTAACTAACTTATGCTTTATGGCACAAGAAGATAAGGTAAAATCTGAATCTAATTTTACATCAAATAATTTTCAAGAAGAATTCTCTTATGATGAATTATTAAATGCTTTTAATGATTTATATGGTGAATGTAGAAAATTAGTTATGAAAAATAAAAATCTTAAAAAGCCAAATCTGAAAATTTCAAAAGAAAGAAATTCTATTGCTGAAATACAAGACAAACTAAATTCTGAAAATGAAAGCTTAAGGTTAAATTCAGAACAATTGATTCAGAAAAATCAGAATTTAATTAAAGAAAATCAAAACTTAAGTGAAGAAATTCACCAATTGAAATCTTTTGTTAACAAATTCATTGTAAGTTCAGGAAGATTAAAAATGATGTTTGAAAGCCAACATGCTGATTTTGATAAATCAAAATTTGGCTTGACTCCTTCGCTTAGCAATGAACCCCTAAAGAAAAAGGTTATAAATTCGTCAAGCAAATCATCAAAAAGGATAACGTATTTCAAACATCAAAAGAATGGACATAACAACTTTACCTATAGTTCTAGTACAATTAAATCAAATGGTAAAGTTATTACTATTAAACAGATTTGGATTACAAAAGGAACCATATGTCCTAACCCTCAAGGACACAAGCAAGCTTGGGTACCCAAATTGAAAATATGAGGGTGTAGATGTAGGTGTGCCAAGCTACCCATGGAACAAATGAAACTTTCATACAAATAGGTGCGTTGACACGTAATTACAAATAAGTTTCAATTTATTCACTAAATCTAATATAAGGTTTAACATTCTACATCGTGTATTGAGATTATCCTTGTTTGGAATTGCGAAACTCTTTGCATTAAAGTCTTTAATACCTTATATATATGTTAAAGTTTATCTCAGTGATCTTAGCATAAAATTTTTTTAGTGCTTGCCTGATAATAAGAAAACAATGAATGAATATGTATAACCTTCTTCTTTAAGTTTTTCAAAATCTAAATTCTCTCTCTAGTATAAATATTTGATGCTGATTTCATGCTAAAACTTTATTGAGCATAATACTTATGAGATCTTATTTCATCCTTTGTGAAGGTATGAATGTAATTCATCATGTTATTTTTATACCATTCATTCCTTATATGATTATCTGAAATGCATTATATGTTACATCATAATCATCTCAAATTGGTTCAATCATAAATGATTAATGTGTTATGCTCATAATGAGAAACTTACGTTAAAATTTTTATAATAACAAATCATCTTCCCTCTTACAAGTAATGCTCAAGACTATTCTAAAATTCAAAATCAATAAATCTGATCATTAAAATATTTCATTGAGCATAATCATTGTATCCATGATTAATATCTTTCTCTAAAATTATCTCGAACTCTGCTGATTATTTTTACCCTATCATGTTTAATCTAAGCATAAAAATCTTTTGAAGCATGAATATTAACTATATCTCATAAGTCGAAAATAAGATTTGTATTTGCTCTAAAAGAAGATTGCTTATCTCCCTGAAACATGATTATTTGTTGAAAGCTGAATCATAATTAGAATTTTGATAGAAATAACTGTTTAAGATAATTTGATCAAAACTTAACTTGTATATCTTATTGATAATTATCTTTAGCAAATAGAATCCAAGCTAAATTGATTCTGAAAACAAAAAAATTGATTTAACCTTGGTGAATCTTTCTATTGCCTCACATGTTTGTCCTTGAACCATCTTGCTTAATAGAATTGTTTCTTTAGTTCAAGTGACTTGTGCTTGCTTATGTTTAGGCAATCTCTTAAGCAGAGTGACTCAATTTTCAATTATTGTCATATCTTATGTTGAGTCATCTAGTTAAGAAATATGCTATATGAATGTTTTGTATCTTGAAGAATCTAATGACTTTCCTTCAAGAAAGAAAAAGACTTTGCTAATAATGCAGGATCCTGAGGAAGAAATGAGAATTTTCAACTTGAAGGACACCTCGATGTAAAGTATAATAAACATTCACATGCAAACAAGAGAGAGGACCTTCTTCAGCCAAAAGTTTGCACATAAGAAATCTAGCAGGTATTTGACGTGAAGAATGTAAAATGAATTGGTAATTTTAAATACCTCTCTTGTAAATTAGCTAAGTGGTGTAGAACCAAGTCCGGGAAGGCAGACTTCAGTGGATACGATGTACTCACGTTGCAATTTTAAATCAGGAACAGAAGAAGAGGGAGAAGAGGAGGAAGAGGAAGAAAAGAAGGAGAAGAGAAGGAGAAAGAGAGGAGGAGGAGACGTGGGGAAGAAAATTGTTAATCTTTCATTAACCCTAATCAACATAAAAGTTCCCTATAAATAGGGCCCAATAAGAACAATTAAAATAAAACCCCTTACACAAAAATAATGCCCAATAAACCCACAAATAAGCCCTAAAATGCAAATAAGCCCAGAAATAAAATAAACCACAAATAAACCCTAAAATGCAAATAAACCCAGAAATAAAAATAAACAAATATGCAAATAAAATGGGGACCTAGCTGATGTCCCCATCAACTCCTCCCGGGTGGAAAAAACTCGACCCAGTCGAGTGTAGATCTGGCCGGCTGTCGTACTGCTCCAGAAGATCAGGGTCAAGGCGCTGCAACTCAGCTCGCGAAATCCACGTCACATCTGATTCGGGTCGACCTTTCCACCGAACAAGATAACGTTGGTAGCTTCCTCTCCTGGTAGATATAACCTGCTCATCTAATATATGTTCTATGTGTTCTCTGCGTGCATGAAATTGTGGAGGTGGAGGCTCAATAGCAGGTGCTGGATCAGGGTGATCAACAACAGTGGATGTATCAACAAAAGGGTCAGAAGGAATGAATGTTGATTTCTTGTATGGGACTAAATCTTCAATATTAAATGTCGCACTAATCCCATAGTCTTCAGGAAGATCTACAACATAAGCATTCGAACTGATTTTCTTTAGGACTTTGAACGGTCCCGCACTACGAGATTGCAACTTTTTGAACGTCCCCGAAGGAAGTTGTTCAGGTCTAATTCTTACCATGACAGAATCGCCTACATTCAATTTTTTATAACGTCTGTGCAAATCAGCAAGGGATTTATATTTTAAGTTATTAGAGTGAATATGTTTGCTGATCTCCTGATGCAATGAATGCAGGTGTGAAGCAAATGATTGTGCAGACTCAGAGACTCTATGTTGATGAGACATGGAAATCAAGTCTATGGGTTGCCTAGGTTTATATCCATTCACCACTTCGAAAGGACTCATGCCTAAGGTCCTATTGACCGAACTATTATATGCAAACTCGGCAGGTGGTAACACGAGATCCCAAGTCCTAGCATGCTCACCTACCAGACATCTTAAAAGATTTCCTAGACTTCGGTTGACAACTTCGGTCTGGCCATCAGTTTGGGGATGATAGGCAGAGGAAAATTTTAATTTGGTACCCATCATGTGCCAAAGAGTTTTCCAAAAATAGCTCATAAATTTAACATCCCTATCGGACACAATAGATTTTGGGAGGCCATGGAGTCTAACGACTTCGTCAAAATAGAGTTTCGCAATCCTAGAAGCATCGGAAGTCTTAGAACATGGGAAAAAATGAGCCATTTTAGAGAACCGGTCCACCACTACAAAAATGGAATCGTGTTTGGTCGAGGTACGTGGAAGCCCTAACACAAAATCCATGCTAACATCTTGCCACGGACAATCAGGAACAGGTAGTGGAGTGTAAAGCCCCGTGTTCTGTTTACGTTGTTTGGCTAGTTGACATGTGCGACACTGAGCGACAATTTTGGCCACGTCTCTCTTGAGACTCGGCCAGAAGAAACGTCTTTCCACCATTTCAATGGTTTTGTCTCTCCCGAAATGCCCAGACAGTCCTCCAGCGTGTACTTCCCATACTAGAAAATCTCTCAATGAGGTTCGAGGAATACACAAACGGTCGGAGCGAAAGAGATAATCATCTTGTAAAAAGAAATCATCTTGCTCTCTCTCTACTCCATCTCGTAAGGTCAGGTATCCATCACTAAAATCGAGACAGGTGGTATATTGTTCCCTGATCCTTTCAAAACGAATTACTTCAGTGCTCATCACGGATAGGAGGAAGATCCGTCGACTGAGCGCATCAGCAGCCTTGTTCTCAACTCCAGCTTTATGTTTCAGCACAAAAGTATAGGCTTGCAGAAACTCAATCCATCGGCCATGTCGAAGGTTTAGTTTCTTTTGAGAATTGAGATACTTTAAAGCCTCATGGTCTGAATACAGGACAAATTCTTGCGGTAGCAAATAGTGTCGCCAATGTCGCAAAGTTTGCACTACCGCATAGAATTCCTAATCATAGGTGGAATAACGCAACCTGCTGTCACTTAACTTTTCGCTAAAGAACGCGACAGGGTGACCTTCTTGGCTTAACACGCCACCTATGCCAATGCCAGAGGCATCACATGCGACCTCGAATACCTTAGTGAAATCGGGGAGGCGCAAGACAGGTGCTTCGATCATCCTATGCTTAATATCTTTAAATGCTTGGGATGCCAACTTAGTCCAGATAAAGTCTCCTTTCTTCATGCAATCTGTAATGGGAGACATTATCGAACTAAAATTTCTAATGAAGCGACGATAGAAAGTAGCCAAACCATGAAAACTATGTACTTCTGCTAGGGTCTTGGGCTCAGGCTAATCGACTATCGCGCTTACTTTTTCTGGATCAGCCCCTTGGAAGACACTATGAACCCTAAGAAAGTGACGTGATCAGTTAGGAAGGCACACTTCTTAGGGTTTGCAAAGAAACTTTCTTTCCGCAGGACATCACAAATCTGTCGTAAGTGTGAGAGATGGAGCTCTTGAGTTTAACTATAAATGAGGATGTCATCAAAATATACAACGACAAATTTATTCAAGAAAGGTCGAAAGATCTGTGTCATCACCCTCATAAAAGTACTTGGGGCATTTGTTAATCCGAAAGGCATTACTAACCATTCGTAGAGTCCATCTTTGGTTTTGAATGCAGTTTTCCATTCATCCCCAGGACGAATCCGAATCTGGTGGTACCCACTCTTTAGGTCGATCTTGGAAAAAACTATAGCACCAGACATATAACTAAAAGGTCGTCCAGCCTAGGAATGGAAAAACGATACTTAACCGTGATTTTATTGATAGCACGGCTATCGACGCACATCCTCCAAGAGCCATCTTTCTTCGGAGTGAGGAGTGCAGGTACAGCACAGGGACTCAGACTCTCACGAATATACCCTTGCGTAAAGAGTTCGTCAACTTGACATTTTAGTTCAGTGTGCTCGTTTGGGTTGAGTCTATAATGAGGAAGATTGGGCAATGACGCTCCAGGAATGAGATCAATTACGTGTTGGATATCACGCATTGGAGGGAGTGCATCTGGAAGATCATTTGGGAAAACAGAGTGAAACTCCTCCAACAGGGGAACTATGGCGGTCGGATGCTCGGCATTTGACTCCACATTGATAACTCTAGCCACAAGAGCGATCACAGGTGAGTGGCTTTCGATATCTTTCATTACCTCTTTTGAAGTAATGATGTGAAGTGACTCATCTTTTCGTGGTGTAGCACCCTTCTTCTCAGGCCGGGCTCTCTAGGAGGCAATGAATTCAGTATAATTTTCCGATCCTGGAACATAAAACTACACGAATTTGAACGACCATGAAGTGTGACGTCCCTATCGTATAACCAAGGCCTTCCTAGAATGACTTGACCCACGTCCATCGGAAGACAATCGCACCAAATCTCGTCTTTATAAGATAGGAATTGAATCGGGACAAGGCATCTTTCCGATACCGAAATAGACGTCTTATCTACCCAGGCTACTTTATATGGATTAGGATGAGGGATAGATTTCAGGCCAAGGCGAGAGACAACTCCATATGCAATGGCGTTGATGCAACTCCCGCTATCAAATAAGGTTTTGCATGTTTTACCATTGATCTTAATAAGTGTGTAAAATAGGGAGGTTCTACGCCAATCTTGTTCGGTCTTTGTTTGGGCTAGTGTACACCTAACCACCTGAAGCCTACGGTTTTGGTCATTCCGATCAGTGGGCTCATATTGGGATGTAGGCTGGGCAAACTCTAACCCGGTCTGTTCGTCTCCAAAGTCTTCTACAAAATCCTCGATGTTTGGTTCATAGACTTCTTCGACACATTCAGTCTCCTGAGTTCCTGCTTCCAGTTCAGTCATTAAATAAGTCTTGGCATTACATTGGGACGCGATGTGGCCAAACTTTTGGCACCTGAAACACTAGAGTTTGGTTTCTTGCGGGCGGGTTGGACCCTAATATGTCCTTTATCAGTTGACGTACTTTAAGCAGGCATTGGGAACGGCTTAGTCAGCGTTTGGCTAGAGCCGGGCTGGGTAGGATGGTTGGAGAGTGGTCTAGATTGCGGGAGATAGCTTTGATTAGGTCGGGCGCCTGGGGGTAAAAACCGAGAGTCGATACATCTCACTACAGGGACTCGTAAAAAACTATCTACATCTTGAGCCAACTGGTATGCCTGGCCAAGGGTGGTAATCTCTCGGAGGATTAATTCTTTCTGGATCTCCTCGCGGAGTCCTGCCCGAAACCTAGAAAGAGTAACAGTCTCCTCTTCGATTACACCGCACCTCATGTGAAACTCCTCAAATCGTGCAATGTAATCGGCAACAGTTGACGTTCCTTGAGTTAGTTTCTGCCACCTATCCATAAGGCGTTGTCGGTAAGAAAATGGCAGATACTTCTCATTCAGTTTTTCTTTCATATCCTCCCAGGTGGTGATACGTGGAAGCCTCTGGGTCTCACGCCTATGTTCTACGTTATGCCAGTACCAGTGAGCTTGCCCAATAAGCTTCATTTTAGCAAACCGTACTTTTCGATCATCAGTCATTTCGTACCACTCAAAATAGTTATCCATGGCTGCTCTCCAATCAAGATACACACTCGGCTCTAATTGACCAGCAAATGTGGGAGCATCTACTCGGACGGTACAAAGTAGTCGCTCATCAAGATCGCGCTGGTGATCAAGAGGGAGTGGGTTCCTAGGAGGATGGGGCAAAGCTACAGGTGGTGTGGTCAAACCAAGCTCAGGATAAGTTGCGATTGGGGTTAACGGTTCAGGAGTCCTAGAGTGTTGCACTAGAGCACGGATCTCTCTTTTGAATTCGTCTTGATCAGCTCGTAATGCAGCTAATTGGTCCAAAATATCTTGTAAAACTCTGGGGTTCATAGTGGGTAAAGGGGTTTGAGAGTCAGTGAGGAGGTACTCTCTACCACTACGGGTTGGCATGCAGAGACTACTCTAATTGGTAATATAATATACAATGTTACTAATGAACCCTAACTGACCAAATGCAATGCAGGACAACCTACTAATGCAATCTACTATGAATTCAGAAATCAGCAAATTTTTTCACAAAAGTAACTTAAAATTAAATATTACTAATTTGTGCGTTGGTTACTGCAGAATTAAAGTAGAAAATTAGTCACTATAAGAAATTTGGTTGCAAACAAGTTTTACGGTCATTTAAAGTCCGAAAGTAATCTGATCTATGGATGCTGAGAACTGTCCTGTCGCTAAGGGGTGCTAATTTAATATCTAGTTTAAATGGTGGGTAGCATGAGTATGGTGGTAAATGTCCTAGGTTTTGCAGTGTAACAAGGAAATAAGTTTCAAAATAGAGCTGTCATGCAAGAGAACTAGAACATAATTAGATAAACAAGCCCAAAAGAAAGAAGAACCTGTTACCTGTGGCGGATGTAGTCAATCAGAATCGTGTACTCGTGGACTGGGGCGACGTTCGGGGCGTGGTTGTAGCCGATGGACTCGCGAAACGGCTCCAATTGGATCTGATCACAGCAACTAGGTTGGATTTGTGGAAGAGTGCCGGTTGAAATTGGACCCAAAAGGCCTGCGGGTTAGGGGCCCGCAGCAGAGAACACAGAGTGGGCTGGTCAGAGTGAAGGTGGGCCCTTAGGGGGGTTGCGGGTGGTTTGGGCCCAATGGGAAAAGGAGGGTGGAGGGCGCGTGGAGTCGGCCCGTGATGGAAGAGGGGGGGGAAAGGTGGGGGTGAATGGAAGAATGGAGGGGGAAATGAGGTTGGGGGAGGGGGAAAGGCGGTGAAGTGGTGATGGAGCAGAGGAGGGACGGACAGCGGCGAAACAAGGAGGGGCGACGATCGGGCGATCGCAGGAACGGCGGGGACGGCGACGGCAAGGTGGTGCGGCTCGGTGGAAGGGAGAAGACGACCTCAGGCGACTGCGGATCTCGACGGCGGTAGGAAACGGCACTGGCGGAGGCGGCAAAGGCGGAGCGGCACAGGCGGAGAAGCTCGGGTTGGATGCCCGGCGGCGGCACTGGCGGAGGCGGCGGAGGCGAAGCGTCACAGGCGGTGCTGAAGGGTGGCGTGCTCGGGGAAGGGGAAGGCGGAGCGGCGAGCGTAGACGGAGGCGGTGATGGCGCTGCGGGTGCGGTGGCGGTGGCAACAGCGGCGAGCGGAGCGCGGTGGAAGCTCGGCAGCACGGCGGAGGAAGCGGCGATGGCAGCGAAACCCTAGGGTTTCCTTCGGCGAAAACAGAGGTAACAGTTTTTTTTTTTTCGGAAACGTGTAAATCACATGATCCTACAGAATTTTTTTTTTTTTTTACCCTTTATGGGTTCGGGTTATCGGGTTCGGGTTTCGATTGAAACCCGCTCCGACAACGGTGAAGCCCAGCACGTGCAGATCACGTGCAAATTTTTTTTTTTTTTTTGGCTTGTTGGATGTGGATCCGGACTATCAGGTTGTGGGTAACGGGTTTAAACTTACCTGTTACCTAACTTCGTCTTCAACCTCCCGATCGCTTCGGGAGAGCGGCCCGATCGCTTCGGCGGTGGTTGCGGACCGGCCGAACGGCGTGGCGACGGAGCTTGCGGCCGCAGCTCCGTGGTCGGCGGCGACTGGATTCGGGGCGGAGGTCGCGGCGGCGGTTGTAGCGGCAACTGCGTGCGGGACAGAAGGCGGACCGGCGGCTGCAGGCGGGGCGGCCGACGCAGTGGCGACTGCGGGTTCGAGGGACAAGGCCGCAAGGAGGGTGGTGACGCTCTTCTACTTTCCGGCGGCGGGAACCGCTCGTGGCCCTTCGACACGCTCCAGCGTCCGTGGTCGAGGTACGGCATAGTACTCGTGCGGCCACAGAAATCTGAGAATCGGCGACGCTCGGCCATACACCGGCTGACGGCGGTTGCAGGTGGTGGGACAGCGTCGGCTCGGGCAGGATACGTCGGAGGAACCGCGACGATGGTATCAGCGAACGGACGAACGGGGGCGACGACCCTGTTCCTCTTTTTTTTTCTGTTTTGAAACCGAGGGATTGTTCCCTTCTGTTCCTTCTTGTGAGAATTTTCTGGTGAGCAGAACTGATGGCGGCGGCGGAGGCGAGCACGGACGTGATGGCTGGTGGGGAGGGGAAACTCGATGAGGGGGTTTTTCTTTCTCCTCTGGTGTGAACCGAGAGAGAAAGAGAGAGATTCCTTTTCTAGCTGAACACCGAGGGAGAGACAAAGGAGGATCAGGTCCAAACTGAGGGAAACGGGATCAGGGGCTTTGGCAATAGAAGCAAAACCGATTAGCTCTGATACCAAGTTGGTGTAGAACCAAGTCCGGGAAGGCAGACTTCAGTGGATACGAGGTACTCACGTTGCAATTTTAAATCAGGAACAGAAGAAGAGGGAGAAGAGGAGGAAGAGGAAGAAAAGAAGGAGAAGAGAAGGAGAAAGAGAGGAGGAGGAGACGTGGGGAAGAAAATTGTTAATCTTTCATTAACCCTAATCAACATAAAAGTTCCCTATAAATAGGGCCCAATAAGAACAATTAAAATAAAACCCCTTACACAAAAATAATGCCCAATAAACCTACAAATAAGCCCTAAAATGCAAATAAGCCCAGAAATAAAATAAACCACAAATAAACCCTAAAATGCAAATAAACCCAGAAATAAAAATAAACAAATATGCAAATAAAATGGGGACCTAGCTGATGTCCCCATCACTAAGCAAAGTCAATGACTTAGATCTTATTGTGGCATGATTAAAGTCTTTAATTACTAATTTCTTAATATCATGTCTACATATGTATTGATTGACTTATGCTTTTGAAAATTATTTCATGGTTTGCCTAAATTAAAATATGCCTTTTCATATGTCATGCATAACCATGAAATATACAAGTATATGCTTTAAATTTTGACTCAAAATAACTTGTGATAAGCTATGAATCCTTGAGCATGATGAAAACTTTGTTTGCTTACATGATATATAGTCATATGTTATATAACATATTAGATCATGTCTTTATTCTGCTCTTTCATGAAAATTACTTGAAAAATAATCAAAAGAGAGAAAGATAAAGAAAAAGAACATGAATATTGTTTAAGAAAAGTAAAAGCTAAGTAAAATTAAATACTCCAATCATAAGTAAAAGCAAAACAAGCATAATATAGCACATTTATGAAACTTGTTTTTGGAAGGAATAAAATCCGAAGAGTTTGGAGTGAATACTTTGTTGTTAAAAGGAACGATTTAACCTTTCTATTGCTCATCATAGGGATGGTGCCAATGGGGAGGCTAGTGGTAGTACCCGGCACTATTTGACCCAACTATTCGGTATAGGGTATATTAAGGACAGGACAAGAGGGAGGCTAGTGGTAGTACCTCGTGCCCCTTTCAACTCCACCAGATAGGAAGCAAATAGAGTATAGAGCATAAGAAAGTAAAAACGAAAAAAAAATAAATACCACCTATATTTGAAAAATATTCATTACAGATATGATAAAGCACTATTTAATTTAGAACAAGCACCAAGAGCATGATATAAAAGTTTAAGTAACTTTTTGATATAAAGGAATATTGATAAAACTATGTATCAAAAAGAAAATTCTGATATCGTAATTGCTCAAGTATACATTGATGACATTATTTGTAATGCTACTAATGAAGCTCTATGTGGAGTTTTTAGTAAGCTCATGTAGGATGAGTTCGAAATGAGTAGAACGGATGAACTAAGATAAATAAGAAAATGGATCTTTATTGGCCAAAGTGAGTTCACAAGAATATTCTTATAGAAGTTTGATATGAAGAAAGGTATGTCTATGAGCCCATCTTATAGAGTTCAAAAATGATGAGCAAGGTAATTCTATTGTTTGAAGCTGTATCATTGTATCATACAACTTGTGGAACAAATTGTATGCTCATTTTATGCTTATATGCAAAGATATCAAACTAATTCAAGTGAATCACAGTTAATTGATATCAAAATACTCAAAAAATAATAATAATAATAAAATCTGTTAAGAAAATAAAATCTAAGATTATGAATTAATGAAAAACTTAAGAGCCTTGACATCAAACAAGATTCTCATAAGATGTAATGATTCTAATGTCAAAAATTTAATGAAGAATCCAATTATGCTCTCCATATTTAATTACATGAAAATAAGACATTATTTTATAAAAGATCACGCTCAAACTGAAAGGATCATAGTTGGATCAATTAATACTAAAATTACATATTTAAATGAGGGGAGTTTATTCAATTTTTTTTATCCTTGACATGATTATTCCTAATGCTTTAATACATTATTTATGACTTAAGGCATATTATTTTTTGCATATAACATGTGGCATTCATAATTTCAAATGTGTTTTAACTCTACACACAAGTTTTTACTTCACCTTTGTCTTCGAAGTAACTTGTGTTCTAAAGCTTAATGAAAATGGTTTGCACTTGCAAAATATACTCCTCAATGATATTTATTTTCTGGATTCATTAACTCTTCTTGTATTTTTCTGATTTTAATGAATATTTTCTTAAAAATAAAAGGAAAGAATAGACTGAATTTGCAATTGAGGCAAAATGAATTGATTTTGAATCATCTTCCATCTTGCCTAAACTTTGGTACATAACATCCTGAAACATGTTAAATTGCTCCAATCTGTACCAAAATTCATATTAATTACAAAGATTCTGAATGTGCTTTAATGTTATTGAAATATGTGTTTTCAATCTTAGTGACTTAAGATGAGCTACAATGTAGAAGATACATATATCAAATTATAACTTTGAAAGCCTCCTTAAAAATCTTTATGAAGTTCAGAATCCGATTTTGTATAAAAGTTTCAACTTAATTTAAAAATGCTTATATCGTTACATCTTTGTAACCTTAGTTATATGCTTCAATGATCGCATCATTCAGGAGAATAACTCAATATGATTCCTAAATAAAAATTTTAACTTAAGAAAAATAGAAATATTTTGATGCCTTGGTTGATTGCTCCGATACGCATCTGAAACATATCATTTCTTATTTTTAAAGTGTACTAAAATTAGTCTAAATGATGTATTTTTCAATGATCTTGATTGCGAACAAATGTTTCTAAATATATGATTTTATTTTGATATAAAAAGATTTATTATGTTTCATGTATACATTGCTGTGAATCTATGAGTAAGAAATTAAATCCTATAAACATTCACTTGAATGATCTTCTATATCCCTTTCTGCATGATTGTTACTTCCATCACTAAAAGAAAAAGCTATTTTTAGAAGAAAGTGAATGCTCCTAAAGCTAGAAACATTTTAACTCACTCAAATGACTCTTAAAAGAAAGAAACTGTAATTGCTTTTGAAAGAAATTGAGCTTCAAATAAATTATTTTTTGATTAATATTTCAGTACATTTTCTCAAAGATTAAGAGGAAGCATAACTTGTTCTTGAAAGATGAAAAAGAGTGATTGCTATAAATTTTGAAAAACTCTAGATCACTTTACATTCTTGATATCATAGAATTTCAGTTTTATTCAACGCTTATCATTAACATCTGAAATTCAACAAAAAGAAAAGAATGATTAAAGAAGAATGCATCTTTTGAGGAGGAGCTTTAGACATATCAATCTCTCTAGATTTTGCATCTTATTCAAAAGTCACCATCATATGATGCATACCTTGAATATTTTATGAATTGATTTTGATGAACCTCCTTATGTTGCCATTACATATCTTAATTATATATAGCCTATACTTTGAGTTTAATTCTATAGAGCGTTTGTTATTTCAAATGAATATGATTTGATACTTGCAAATATGCTCTCAATGGGTTAAGTTGAAAATATGCTGAAATTTGTAGAAAATATACTTTCAAGATTAACAATTTGAATGTTTTATTGAAAATTATCTTCAAATTCTAAACTCTTAAATGGAATGATCAATTAAGGGGGAGAAAGAAAATTTCAGAGGAAAAGATCATATGGAACTTAATTGCATAAATCCGTAACTAAAGACGAGAGAAAGAATACTAAATGAGAAGTGATCCTAATACTCTCCAATATGTATTATAAATATCTGAAATTTAAATCTGAAAATCTCTATTATACACCTTGAGGCTTGCTATTTGGTTAATATATCTTATGCATCAATCATGAACCAAATTGCAATTAAAATAGTTGATCTTAAGAGCCTCTAGTTTAATAAAAAAGGAGAAGAATAATGTGTTGAATTTTCTTGAGTATCTCTTGTGAACACAAATTTAAAAGTAGCTGCTACATATGATAGATTTATAGATTTTAAAATGCACCTAATCAGAAAATCAGCTGTCTTGAAAATTATTTGAAAACGAATTCCATCTGTCTCTATTAGAAAATCTATTTTGAAATTCACTAAAGAGTTCTTATTGGCTTGCTCTTTAGAGCTTCAATTTTGTGCCAATTCATTTTTATATGTATCAAAATGTGTTTCTCTTTAACGGAGTAAAAGAAAGTCTTTAAAAGAGCTCTAAAAAAACCTTCAAAGCTTTAAATTTTATGTATGCTCTAAGATATATCATAAATTGCATGAATTCATATTTCGGTATTTTGTGCCCCAATGTTTTTATATCATAAAAGAACTTTGAAGTCATTAAGAATTAATGATTAACATGATGTTATATTTTTCGAGTATATAAGTTTTGATATTATACTCTAAAAAATTGATTAGATTGCTCTCATGTTGCTATATATTTAATATAATGGGCAAAAGATCTTAAATGAACAAGCTTTCATAATTGTTATTAAAGATCTTTCAAAAAAAGGGGGTTAGATTTCCATTCGTGCCTTCTTTGAAAATCAGTCTTGATACTCCTTGAATTAACTTGAAAAAGGTTTTACCTACACTTGATTTGAAAACTATCTTTGGAATCACATTCGATGTGCTCTCATTATAATTTGCTCTAAAATCATCTTAATTGGCTCTGATCTATGCTTATTAATCTTATTCTGACATTATTGTCTTGAGTTATATGATTCATATTTGTGCAATAATTCGACATGCATTGACTGAAAATCAGAGTACAATAAGGAAAAAGAATATTTGAGTATCATTTACTGCTTCGTGCTTAATGTTTCATTATCTTGCAACCTTTTTGATGTTGTCAAAAAGGAGGAGAAATATCTGAGTATATGCTCATAATGCTTTATGTGTTGATTATGTTAAGTTGATTAAATCTAAAGCATTATCATGAAGTATATTTTAAAGATATATGTTTTCTACTTCATGCAACTTAGCTATGCATTAGTTCTAAAACACAATATATTTTATATTGCACATACTCCAAGTTTTGTCATCATCAAAAAGGAGGAGATTGATGACCCAAAGATTGATTTAAAAATTGATTTTGATGATCACAAAATCTTGAAGTATAATTACTAATGTTTGTGTTGCAAGAAGAAAGATAATTTGTTTTGCAAGGAACATAGCAAGTTGGAAAAATACAAGAAGGCCTCAAAAGCTCTCAAAAAGTTGAAAGAAAGTTATACTTCATTGGCCCAAGTTTTAAGTTCAAAGGATTCAAGTTGGAGGAGCAAATTCAAAGAAAGATTCAAAAGAATAGTCCTCGAGTCGACTCCTAGAAGTTCAGAGTCGACTCTGGCACTCTGGAGTTTCAAGGAACAGTGCTCGAGTCGACTCCGAGACTCTACGAGTCGACTCCGACTGAGAGCAGATAAAAAGACAGAGAGTTGATTTTCAGCACTACAGTGCTCGAGTCGACTCCTACTTCAGCGCACAGTGCTCGAGTCGACTCTCAGCTACAGTGCCAGCAGACTCTTATTCACAAGTCGACTCCTACTTCAGCCGAGTCGACTCGAGCACGCTGGGAGGCATAACGGCTAGTTTTTTCTCAACTCCAACGGCTCTATTTTTGTCTCTAACGGCTAGATCTTTGTTCCCACACCATCAAAAGCTATAAAATCAATGGGAGAGCTAGAGGAGAAGTTAAGGAAGTGGGAGAAAACACATAGGGAAGAGATTTCAAGAGAAACCTCCCAAAAGCACAAAAGGGTCATTCAAAGCAAAAGAGAGAGAAGAAGAGCATCTGAGTGAATCCCAAGGCTTCCTCTCCAACTGTGTGCTACCTCAATGATCTTCTACCTCGTGCGAAATCAGAAGAGGGTCAAGTAAAGAAGAAGCCGAGTTCCTTCATCTACAAAACTTGTTTGAGGGCTTCTTCTCTTTACTCTACTTGTTTACATTGTTATATCTGCTTGTTTAAGAAGCTTGTATTTGTTTTAAACTCTTGTTCTAATATCTTGTAACTTGATTCAATCAAGGGATTGAATCAAGGGGTTAAGATTTGTTGGTGAGCCAAAAGAAAAACCAACGGTGTAAGGTTGTGGTTGGTGAACCGGAAAAAACCGACAGGGTTTGATTGGGAACCCGAAAAAATAATCGAGTGGTTATAGTCGGTGAGCCTGTGAAAACCGACCGAGTTCGTTGTGATCTCGTGAAAACAATAAGTTAGGTTGTGAGCTTATAAAACAACCGGTTGTAATCTGAGGGATTATAGTGAAATTCCCAAGAGGTCTTGGGGAGTGGATGTAAGTGCTGGGGTGCACCAAACCACTATACGTTTGTTGTGTTTGTGATGCTTTCTCTCATTGTTTAATTTCCTCACTTACTTACTTAGATAAATATCTAATTGAATTGCTTGCTTAACTCTTATCCGCGCATCCTTTAGTTGCAAGTATATTCAAATTGTTTAATCAAGTTTCTTTTAATAAAACTGCATTAAGATTCATTATATTGAAATGCTTGCTTGGGAAAATCTAGACTAATTGTTTATTGAGTCCGCTCCTTAATAGTTTTAATCTTGATCAGATTAGAATCAAACTATTGCTAAGTTTAAATTCCACCGTGCATCTATACAACTTAGCTTAATTAATTGAAAAGTTTAGAAGTAATTGAAAAGTTTTAAAAGACCCAATTCACCCCCCCTCTTGGGTTGTATCTACTGGGCAACATCCTAGTTTCACTTCAGCCACATGCCAGCGAATGTGGCAGACCATACATACTACAGGTCTGCCATTGCCGCCATACAAGCTGCCGGTCCCGGTGTAGCTCCTCCAGGCTCGAAGGACATATACGGTGAGCTTCTTGACAACAATAAGGAGGAGCTGGAGAATTGGATTGACTCCTACAAGAGCAAGTGGCCCATATATGGACTAACCATCATGTGCGATGGTTGGACCGGTCCGACCGGGCGGAGCATCATCAACTTCCTAACATACTGTGATACTAGGACCTTCTTCCACAAGTCGGTTGATGCTTCGGCTTATGTGCACAACACCTCGTACATGCTGAAACTTATGGAGGATGTGATGATCTGGTAGGAGAGGAGAATGTCGTGCGGGTCGTCACTGATAATGGGCCGCAATATAAGGCTACCAGGCAGGTCTTGATGGAGCGGCAACCACATATTTTCTGGACTCCATGTGCTGCACATTGTATCGATCTTATGTTAATGGACATTGGAAAGATCAGTAGGGTGCAACAAATGGTGGAGACAGCCCAACGCATTACCAGATATATTTATAACCATAACTAGGTCCTTTCACTAATGAGAAAGTATGCAGGGGGAGAGATTCTGAGACCAGGAGTCACACGGTTTGCTATCAACTTCATCGCACTTGATAGCATACTCGAGAAGAGAGGAGCCCTACGTCAGATGTTTGCCAGTTCCGAGTGGTATGATGGTAGATATTCTTATGTCGGCACTGAAGGAAGCAAGATCGAAGACTTGGTGACGAGACAGCCATTCTGGCAGCGGGCTACTACAATAGTCAAGGCTATCAAACCATTATATGAAGTGCTGCGGGCCGTAGATAGCGAGATCTATCCTCAGATGGGATTTTTGTATCACATGATGGTCAAGACAAAGGATCAGATTATGGAGGCAGATCCAGCACATGGCCGGTCGTACATCAACATCATTGAGCAACGGTGGGGAGCACAAATGGGTACGGAATTACATCTAGCAGGTAAGCTAAAATATAATTATAGTGATAATTATAGTAATGTAATTATATAATTATGCTAAGATAGTCTCGTATATGTGCAGCATACTACCTAAACCCCCGGTTTCAGTACAGCATAGATGGAATTGGTATGGATGAAACACTTCTGGATGCTTTGCGTAATGTGATTTACAAGATGGAGCATGATCCAGAAAAAGCGGCCCTATGTCTTGAAGAGGTAATTATGATTTAGTAATTACCAGCATGTGTAAGTATATCGGCATCTTTAATTATTAACATGGTTTTCTTATGCTTATTTTTCACAGAGCAAATTATTTAGAGAGGGCAACTACAGTTTTGGCCAACGAGCGGCTGTCGTCAGCAAACACAATATGAATCCAGGTACGTGACACATCAGGAAAACATTCACCTGGTGTTACTTAGTTACTATTATGGAACTATCATATATGTAATTTTCATAAATATTTTTGCAGCTGAATGGTGGGTGCATTTTGGCGGATCCGCGAGAAATCTAAAGCGGATAGCTATCCGGATCCTCTCCCAAACAGTCTTCTCTAGTGGATGTGAGCGCAATTGGTCCACCTTCGTCCTTATCCACAGCAAACAAAGAAACCGTTTGACGCAAAAGCGCCTCAACGACCTTGTTTATGTGCATTACAATTTGCGGTTGAGGCTAAAGTGCATTCAGGAGGAAGTGGAGCTCAAGTATACAGATCCGATTTACGGGACTTTCACCACTGATGACGATGATCCACTACTCGGCTGGCTTGTAGGCCAGCAGCAGGAGCCCGAGCTTGACGAGCCAGGATTGCCTCCACGACCAGCTACCTTCATAGCCACCGAAGCTGGGGTCGATCCAAAGCAATGGGCTGAGCGCAATATTCCACGCACTCCCAGAGCTGATCAGCCGCAGGCACAGGGGAGCCAGACAGAGAGGGCCAGAAAAGAAAAACAAAGAGTCCCAATGGAGAGTGTCGAGGAAGAGACTTGGACTAGCGGCGATGAAGGTTCTGGTGGTGATGGATCTTCTAGCCATGGAGGAAGCGGAGGATAGTATGGTACTCATGAGACACAGCCGGAGGGTGGTCTTTATTTTACCGGTGAGTCCCAATTTACGGGTGCTACACAGGATACGGACCACAGTCGACCACCTGATAGATTTCGTGAGGATATCATTGGATATAGAAGACGGGCTCCTCGAGGTCGTTTAGGAAGACAGGATACGACTGCAGATCCGACAACATACGGATACGGATTCTATTATCCACAATCTCAGCCTGACGAATATGGATATGGTGCATTGGATTTTGCTTCCGCCATATTTGGATGGGCCCCTACACAATCAGAAGACACCTCTCAGAGCCAGAGCGAGAGATCCGACAGTTCTTATAACCTGGCGTGTGCTCCTTCTGATTGGGTTGATTTGCCTCCTCTTGATTATACTTATGATCCGGATATCTACGAGAGCCATCGGCACTCGTCCCGATTTTATATATCCTAGAGTACTTTAAATGTATGTAGATGATTGTATCTTAATTTGAAGATATTTTATGTGTATCATTTTATCATTTGGAACGGAAGGAAAACAAAACATGCAATCATGCATTATATATGTTTCAAATTTCAATCCTAAATTTAAATATAAAAACATCAAAAATCATGAAAAAAGCAATAAAAAAACATCAATCTTCACTTAATTTAAGATCCAACAGAGACAACATTTAAAAAAAAAAAATCAAAATGTCTGGCTCGCGGTCCCGGCCGGTACGGTACCCGTACCGGTCCCGGCCGGTACCGTACCGGTCCGGCCGGCCACCAGTACCGGTACGGCGGATCTTGGTTTATACCATGTACAATGCCTATAATCATGCCTCAAGAGCACATGAAGCACTAGTATTGGTTAAAATTGTCATCGGACTCAAAGTGGCTCTAGAAATGCCTTCTTAGATGTGATTGCTTTATTACCGATTGTAAACATATGAGCAACATAAAATAAAGATGGTCAAACATAGGATTATGATAAAGCATGACGTGCTTTACAGACTCAGTAGTCAGTATACCATCATACTTAAAATTGTAAATACAATTATGAAGATGTTTCAATTAGCCTACACACAAAGTCACCAAATATTTTAGCCAAAACCAGTGCAGTGCTGCGGCGGTCATCTTTTACCAGTCATGGATGGTTTCAGTTGCTTTTGGCTGAAGACATTTTGGTTATGGCTTTGAATAAAAAAATGAACAAAATGGGTCCAGAACAAAGTGATATATGTTTTTCAGTTTCCATTTTAAACGAGCACAACCAAAACAGGAATTGTTTATCTTACCCAAATTTTTAACTATCGTCAGATTTCTCGATAGAACTTCTCAACAAGGCATGGGACACTTATGTGAGACTACATGGGGCATGACATAAGTGGCAAGAAAGCCAATGCATGAGGCTCCTGCCATTACAGGGTCCTAGGAGGGTCAGATATATGCAGCCTTGTCCCTGCATGCAAAGAGGTGGTTTCAAGTTTCAAACCCGTAACCTCCAGGTCCTAATAGAGCATCCTTATCATTGCCCCAAAGCTCATCCTCTAGTAGTTGATGTGTTAAAAAAATTGCATAACAAATGAGCTTGAAGAAATATAGTCCTTGGACCAAGGTACGTCGTCTCGGTACCAGGCTCTGTACCGATGCCATCCTGTCACTATATTGATATGCTCGATAGCAGGGCCAGTTCGGTGTACCAAGAATCGGTACGCCCCCCGTACCATATACGGGTATCGAACTAGAATGGTATGCCCCATACCGCCTGATTCCGTATAGTATGGGGTACCATGTGTTAAGACCTATTATATTACATCATAAATAATCACCAAGAAGAATAAAATACACATTCCAACTAGATGAGATAGGATATGTCAACAATAAGCAGATGGGATATAATCAATATCATAACTAAAGAAAATGTCTCATTGTAATTATATTCTCTATCATATAATGAAGCTGTGGGCTACAAATGAAACTTATCATGCTTGATCAGAATTTTGAAAGCAGAGCACAGTATGATGCAACTGAATGATGATTACATGGGAGAAACAAAAGAACATGCTTTGCAAAAAGCCACCCTTGTGATCAAGGTGATAACTTAGGGATAGATGATAAGGAATGTACAGAAGGCTTCTAGAAAAGGTAAAAGGAATTGTGCAAATCAAAATAATTTACAAGAGGGAATAGCTATGAGCAAATTGAAAAGGCTCTCAAGTAAAATTGAACATTTAGAGATGAAAGATGACTATGGGGAACAGACAATTAACTGTCACATCCTAATTTTGACCAGGGAGGAGAAAGAAAATTACAGGAAAACCTGACAAGAATATACTCCTATAATGGCAGGAAAACATCAAAATTATTTAATAGTGAGAAATGACATTAGAACATTTCTCGAGTAATCGGATTATATAAATCTATGGCATGCCTATATGAGCTTTGAATCCATATAACATGAAGAGCAGGAGTAATGGCGGTGTACAAAATATATTAACCATTAATATGAAACAAATTACTGCAAGCTAAACAAATAAATAAAAGGCATATGGGAAAAGAAACGGAAATGGCTGTTTAGTAAGATATGATATTCTTCTTCATTTTCTTTTTGTCGTCTGACCCATATAATAGAAAGAGGAGCAAAGAGTGGTGTTTTCTACATAACATTCTGCCATAAGGTTTTTTGATCTTTTTTTTTCCTCCTATCATTTTAAGTGTTATGTCCTCAACACAATTGTTGGCTGTCTTGTTTCTTAATCAGAAACCCAGGAAATGTGATTACCCTTTCTCAGCATTTCCATTTACGCTAGGGACTTAGAAGAGGAAAAGACAAGTTCAAAAATGACCCTTATTAGAGTGATTTGTATTATAACTAGAGTTGTATTATAATTGGGCCAAGCTCAATCTTATATAGATCTATGTGAAGCTTAAGCTCAGCTCAATTAATTTTGAACTGAATTTAAGCTGCCCTCATATAGTTCACCAGATGGATTAGCAGAAGCATAGTATCCCCCATGGCATTTCATACATATTTTGAGCTAATATGCAGTTGTTAGATTAAGGTCAAATGTGTGAGATAAAATCATCCTGAATATATAAGATGAAAGTATTTACTAAATAAACATAAATATAATTTTTTATTTATTGATAACACATAAGAAATTATATATTCCATTAATCCATTGATTCATATATTGATCTTAGTTGAGCTCAACATGAGCAAGCTTGGAAAGTCTCATTCCCAACTTGCACGCATAGATTCCATTCTCCTGCCTCAAACCCTTGTCAAGGCAAAGTCCAGGCCAAAGATACATTGCTCATGAACAGCTAGCTCATCAGAGAAACCCCCTCTCCACTCCCCAGGGAGCTGATTTATATTAAATAGTGACAAAATTTTGAAGTAGGCCCATAAAAGAGGAAGAAACCCATATTAATTTAATCTAGAAACCTAAAATTCATGACCTTGTAAGTAATACCTCCATCTCTGCAAGAACAAATGATAGAAATACATATATAGAGAGCTAGATTTAACAAGTGTCATCAATATGGTTTACTTAATTAATGATAGATATAGCACCTAAGGTTGTTGCAGAGCCAAAGTGAGAACAAATTGAAAGGCATATACTGAATAATTATCAAAACTCTTAAATTTCATAGAAATTTGAATATTAATGATACACAATCCAAACATAGACTGCTGTTAATGACAGAATTTTTAATTTGTACGAACTCCCGTATGTCTCCAGAGTGGAAGAATCACAAGAGGAGAGAGAATGGGAGGGGGCAGGCATTCCCAAATCAGGTACTTTGAGGACATTTCATATAAAAAATAGGAACAGCCCTACAAGTACATGACCTAAATCCGTCGCTACAAATTGTAACACATGATCCTCAAACCTATTTGTGGATAAGGTAATATCAAGTCATTGATAGCATATTTTTTATGCTAGGGTTACAAAATATAATAACTTATGTGAGAAAATTGCAGTTTATAAACAAAATCCTTTTATGCCACAAAAAGATCAAATTTGCATAAAATGCATCAAGGAACCTTGATGCTATATGCACACAAAAAAATAAATAGAACTATATAAAAAGTGTGTCATATGAGTTTATCTGCATCTACCTTTCTAACTTTTATAACTCTCTTCTCAAGTTCAGCCTTGGCACGTGATTGCCTTCGCCTCAAAATTCCATGATATTGCTTGGCATTTACATAAACAGGCTCCTCTGTCATTTCAAGAGGCAAAGGCATGCGAGTATGAGGCATTCCAAGCATCTGGGGATGCACCTGAGACAACACCCACGAAGATCAGGTTAAGTTAGCCAATTTTCACATCTTAAGCAGGAAATTAGTGAACAGTTCATTGCTTTTTCTATTCATACAGTGATGCAGTACTATAAGTTTAGAAAGTAAAGCTGTATGATTATGCCCCAACCAATAAACATAAACAGCACAATGTCATCCAGAGGCCATTTTTCCTCGACTTCATGAGGCATCTCTAGTTTCCACATTTAACAACAGACTGAAGATAATAGATTTCCAGTCAAAAAAGAAAAAGGGAAGGATATTATAGAACTGCAAGAATTTTACACCGTCATATCAAATTGAAAATATGAGACACAGGGTTCCAGTAAAAGAGGAGAAAGTAAAATTAAGCAACTTCCAATGAATATGCATGAAAATAATATATTGACCATACATAACTAACTGAAAACAGGCACCATTACTCCTGAAATATGCCCTTAATATATGCATGCAACTTACATACCAGTGCTTGAGTTCCATAAGGAGCCATGATGCCAGCGAAATATGGATCAGAATATGAATATGCTGCACAAGCCTGTATACATCAGACACTATAAATATCATCAGGTAAATAAAAATTAATACACAAAAAATTAGATAACACGTACACCATTGGCAATTCAACATAGAAGCCCTAAAAAAAATGATTAAATGATTCAAATTACACAGTACAATGCAAAATAATAAGGAAAATAAAATTTAAAAGAAAAGAAAGAAATCCCACAACTGATTGACCAAGTTCCAGCTGGGTATGTGGTGCAAGGTATTCAGGCATCATAGGAGGTATGGCAGGTGATACAGGCTGCAGATGCTGGGGTTCCTGTCCAAAGCTTCCATCTGACCATACAAACAAGGCCTTTGTGAGTAACAATGTATCATACCTCAGTACTATAACCCACTTCAAGATCATATATAGTCCAAATCAGACACTTACAGAATATGGAATAGTGGTTGTTGATATTGCAACTGATACAGGTATGAACATGCTCATGAACCCTACTGGCGAAATCACTACATAATATAAAATGGATGCTACCAAGTATACTAGATGAATACTCTTCATTTATATCAGCTTGAAAGGTCATATGGTGTGTATAGTTTTCTCATACAATGGAAACTAGGATACATATTGACAATTAAATCAACAATATATCACCAAATCACAATAAAAACTTATACATGCACTTCATTCTCAGAAGCACTGTGAGATCTTTCAATTGTTAGAATATTTTGACAATCCAAAGCATCTACTGAGTTGCTTTTCCAGATTTAAGCAAACAGGTTTGTTTTTCCCCCCATCATTAAAAAAAAAAAAGATTAGTTATTACAGCTCATAATGATTCATGGACCCATGTTTCATTTGGCTTTGTAGCTTATGTATGAATAAGAGATGAATGCAGCTCCCTCTGCCAAAAGTCATCATCTTCCACCTTTGTACAGACTTTATTTAAGCCTAGCCTAGGAGAATTTTGGAGGGTCACTCCTTGGTTGCAGGAGCTTAAACTGCAATAAATAAGGTGGATCTTTCTCCTGACATCTGGCCTTATAGGTTTCATCACAAGCCCTTGTCATCCTAAATCTGTCTTGTCTAAGAATTTGGCTTATAAAGGACTCTTGTTGACAGCTGGTAGTTAAATTTGTTCAGTCCTTCCATAGAGCCTTATCAACTTAGAATTATGCTCTATAGCCAACTCCCTATTTGTTAGGAAAAGGAATGGATGATGATGATGATGGTAGCGGTGATGATGATGATGGTAGTGATTCTTAAAAAGGAACAACTACTAAAATTCTAGTAAAGTAGAAATATTTTTCACCCCATCTGTGTCATTTACTACTGCTAATACTACTATTACAATTTTTATATTCTGCACAAAATTGCTTGAGGATTTGCATGAGTGACTCGTAAACAAGCTGATTCTTAAAAAGGAACAACTACAAAAATTCTAGTAAAGTAGAAATGTTTTCCACCCCATCTGTGCCATTTACCACTGCTAACACTACTATTACAATTTTTATATTCTGCACAAAATTGCTTGAGGAATTACATGAGTGACTCGTAAACAAGCACATCTCAAACTTACAAGTAATCACAAAGCCCAGAACAAGACCCATAAGCAGATGTAACTTTCTGGTTATGGCTAATCATGCCGAGAAACAAAGAGGAAATCAGTAACATACAATGAACAGAGTAATGCAACAAGCTCTCCACCATCAGAAAGAAATAATATATGATCTAAGAGAATAACCTCTCTGTGTGCCAACATTCTGCCGCTCTTTACTAACATCACCCATGCCATCTGCCCCATCATGTGATTGTGCTTGGCCACCTTTGTTCCCAGCACCTCCCAGAGGGAGGTTGACTGAGGTTGACTTAGGGGCACTATCTGATAGTACAGCGGGCAAGATGACACCAAATCCAGGACCCCGCCACCATGGCTGAGGATTAATTGTGGATGGAAGAGCACTTTGCCCATTGGCTTCAACTGCATTTGTATCCTTAGCTCGTGATTCCATGCTTCTAAATCTTGACCTTCAAACTATAACGTTCCAACCCAAGTAATATAAGCACGGATATCTTTGATCGGCAAAAGATGAAAAGATATTACAAGTTTTGTGTGCGCATAGTAGGAAATATTAAGATGAGAGAAACAACTCTAGAAGTGGGAGAATGCTAAGATCAAAAATAATAATTGTTAGTTAATATGAACATTAACTATAATTAAACATGAACAAGAATTCCCTAATTATAAGACTTAAAGAAAGAAGAATACACAGAAGAAACTCAATAATTCTCAAATTGAAGGAAAACCATCATGATAAATCTAGTAAAATCCCTAACAATTTCGGGAAAAAACCTAAAGTTAACAACTGATCAAGAGAAGACAGAAAGACTAACCAAATCCATCCGAACCAGGAAAAATCCGCCATTAAGGAAATAATTTCAAAATCAGAACGGTTAAAGTGCAGCTGAAGTACAATCCCCGAATTCCCAAATCTAAGCGACAAGCCTTTTGAAGATTTATGAATAAATCCGAAATTACAAGAAATTTCATGGTAAAAACATAGGAAACTTTATGAACTTATCACTTCTCGAACCCTAAAAATCTCGAGAATTGAGCGATTTAAACCGCATAATTCTCACCTTTGCCGCCTCACAAAATCCAAACAAAGACTCCTTCGAATAAAACCCAACCTTAGAACCCACTATCTGAGATCAAAAACGGCAAATCATCAAAGATAAAACAAAATTCAGATAAAAAAGTTTAATTTATTAAGGAAGCCAGCTGCAAGCAAGCACCTCTACGACCGAATCTTCCAGGCTCGTCAAGAATACCCAGAGACCAACCGAGGAAGAGAGAGAAAAAAAACCTAAACGGACCTCTTTGAATCCGCCAAACCACCAACAACGATCAAAATCGGAGCGAGCGAACGAGACAGAGATTAGGAGGTAGCGACCGTAAACTCCACCGTTCCCAAATAAGCCCTAGAAATTAAGCCATCTCCGTCCATCGTCTCCACGGAGAATCCATTCGATAAAAAAAAAAAAAAAAAAACTTTTTCAGAGGAAAAATAATCCGCTTCGTAAAGGGGAAAAAAGCGATCCATGCTCACTTCAACGAAGGTTTCCCTCTCGCCTTTTCTCTTCTTATTTTTCCCACTGTTTCTAGTCTAAATAAACTCAAAACACCTTTATGGCCATTTTGCCCTTATACCTTAAGATAATGACGTCTCCGCTATCTATCTTCCCACGTCCCACTGCAATTCTCTGCCGTTTGATTGAAATCTGACGTCTACTCAAGCGGCCAATTATCTTGGCTTCATTAGTTTACCAAATGGGACTCCGTTCCTGCCGGAAAGGGTATTTAGCCATTTCGGATTTGTTTTGCGCTAGATTTCGGCAAACCGCCAAGCAAGTTACGGCATTTTTTTTACCCACGAGCTTAATTTTTTTCGTTCCATTTCCAAAGAATCCGGCGGTGAATTCGTTGACCAACAAGGACTACAACACCAGTACATCACAGAACGACAAATTTACGCCTATATGTTTCTACAAAAGCCAATATTTTATAAAGTTCAAGGGCATTTACGTCATTTGAGCCGTTACCGTTCCAGGATATATAAACCCGGCGGACAGTTACGGGCCAACCACCCCGCTCATGCGCTGGCCGCCGACTCAAGGCGTCCACGCGTCAGCGACGCGGAATCCTTGGTGGGTACTACGTGTATTGGTTTTCCGACGCGTGGCAGGCGCTCCGGGGATCGGTCGGGCGTAACGGCATGGAGACGGTGCCGTTAAGGCTGTCGCGAGGCATGGGGGCCGCTAGAATGTAGGGGGAGCGGTCAGGCTCGGGGTGCCCGGGCGGCCGCACAGGCCAAACGCGTCCGACACGTGGGCGGCCAGACGGCTTGCGTTTGGGGAACCCCGAGGGCCGCCCGACGACAAAAGGCGCGACTGCCGTGGGCTGCTGTTTGGTGGGCTGGAGGGAGGACCCCTGGTGAATTATATACTAGGATTCGCATGAGGATGTATAGAGCTGGCCACGCCGATTTGGAGATCGATTGGGACTAGAAATTGAGTTTAGCTTGATCAAAGGTGGGATATGATTAATACCTAGCTGATAAGCTTGTAATACTGTTTCATTTTATCGTGAATTGGCCGGTTGAAGTGTGGAATTAAGTAATGCGATGTTTGAAAGAGAGCTTGATTTTAGACTAATTTGATTACGCTATAGTTCATGCAATAATATTGTGAGGGTGCTTCAGGTGGTAGACTAGATTCCTAGTTTAGTTACCAGAATAACTGACATGAATCCAACTAATGCTATTAGTCATCCAGTAATGGATTATTTGTTTTGGATATATCAAGTTACTTAGACTATGAACTTTGGAACAATTTGTTTTAAAAATACAAAAAAATTGAACATATTAAGGCAAACCAGTAAGCTAAGAAGCAGCAATATTGATCATGATTCATCATGACCTAAAATATTCGGGTATTAAGCTAAGAAGCAGCAATATTGATCATGATTGATCATGACCTAAAATATTTGGGTTTCCGTATACTTAATATTGAAAGTATATGTTCTAGAGTGCTTCTATTTGATGAGTTACGCCCTGTTCGATGCGACGTTCGCAGCGCAATTCGAACGGAACGTCGTTCATCGTATGAACGTGCCTCGGATCGTAGAATTCAAAAAATTTTCTGGATCCAAATCCAGAAGATCTTTGAACTCATTAGGGATAAGAGATTAGGATCTGAGAAGGGTTGATTAAAATTTATAAAACTGAAACAAAAATCAAAAGTTATAAATTTGAAGATCTCATCTTCAAAAATTCTGCAGGTGGAGAACACCGCAGCCTGATGATCTTTCTAGGTTCCTGGTTAAGCGGCACATGTGTCCGGCCTTTACAGGTATCCACACGAGGATCTAATCATCTGAGATAGGGTTTTACCGGAGTGCTGGCTCCTTGCAAAGACCTCTCATGACTATCAAATAGATTGGAAGATATTTTCAACATACCTCCTTGAAGAAGAACCATTTTTTCTTTGATCTTACTCGCAACGGAGGAAGAGGAAGGAGGAACCTTTGCGCGTAGATCTTCCTTGCCTTGATGCCATGGAAGAAGAGGATGCAGAGGACCCCCTTGCTGCCATGGAGAAGGAGGAATGGGCTTGGGCATAGAGGAAAGAACTCCTTCTTTTCTTGGGCGAATTGATCTCTTCCTAGGTTTTTCTTCTTTCTTTCTTTCCAACACTTAGAAGAAGATGAACTTGATCTCCCTTGCTGCCGTGGGAAGAAGAGGGGAAGCCTCTTGCTGCCGTGGGAAGGGAGAAGAAAAGAGAAAGGGAGGCGTGGAGAGGAAGAGAAGAGAATTGATTCATAATGTCTCCCTTGCTATCCTTTTATAGATTGGGTTTAGGGCTTCTCCTAATCTTATTAGGAGTATGGGACTATAACCCACCCTTGAATTAATGCCAAGTGTCCAATCCTTGTGCTCATAGATGCATGACATGTATCCACTTAATCAATTGATTAATTTCTAATCACATTAGGATTCCTAATCTCATTAGAAGAATTAATTGATTTGGGAGCATGCATCCTACGACGCCATGTGGACTTTAAAGTCCGCATAGTGTGAATATGACTTAAGTTATATTCATCTTACGACGATATGTGGTCTTTAAAATCCGCACAAACCTTGGTTTAATCAAATTGACCCAATCATGAACCCAAATCAATTTGGGTCGAACCCAATTTGATTTGGCTCATTAAATCAGCCCAATTGCAATCAATTCTACTTAATTCTTCTTCCATTAACTCATTAACACTTAGTGGGTTAATTCAATCACCAATCATATTGATGATTGATGTCTATTGTGATTCCAAATCACAATTATAATAGTCTAACTAACTAAATCCTCTATGTGTGTGACCCCGTAGATTCTATTCTGACTGGTAGTGAGACATATTGAGATCTCCATCTCAATATCACTGAAACTCCTTTCAGTGGACTGAAACGATTTCAGTTCTACTCTCAGGGTTCACTGATCACCAAGTGAATGTCTTCGAGTCTCACAATCCACTAGTGACAACTAGCAGTATGTGGTGGCAACCCAGCAGAATAAAATATTTGAACCTTTAGGTGCAGTTAGCGTATGATACAGTCCCTCTATCATGGATCCCGACGTGACGGAGGTTATGAAAATCTCATCAAACCCCATCGTCCGTCATATGTTAAATTTATACGACTTCCAGTTCGAGATATGAAAAACTCTTTTTCCAAAATACCTGGCCAGAAATTTATTGAACTTAGTCTCATAAATCATATAGGATCACTCCTAATCTATCAAGATCGATAGATCCCATCTAGATGCAACCCTATTCCAAAATGAACCTACTGTAGCCAATCCGCACTACAAGGATCCGAACAACTAGGGCCCAAGTTCACATGCTCGTCAAACTACAGCAACCTCACGGTGAATAGCTGAGGCATCGCGGATCAAAGGACCAGTCATACAACTTCAGCATAAGTAGTCACTGATGAGTGGATAGACATCCATGTAACTACTATCTTTGGTCACGCTCAGTACCTTGTTCTCTAACAAGTACTTGCATAATCACTCCAGTGTCTCTACACCGTGGACTCGAAACTCATCCATCTAAGTGATCTGTGCACTAATCTCAGCGGATCGATCACCGTCCCTCGTGATGGATCCATCGATCAGGAGCATTTAGAAATTAATCCCTAATGACACATGCCTCAAATTCTCAACTTCTTTGAGAATATGTGTTATCATCTATTAATTTCTTGAACGATTCATGGACACATACAAATATGAATGAAAAATAAATTGCCTAATCTTATTTATTAATAAGTGTCAAATTACAAATTTATGCCCTAGATTACAAATATGCGTCAGCCACGTTGGCTTTTAGGGCATACTTCTAACACTATTATCAATTCAAGTAGATGCTACATAGATGCATGTCATTTTAAAAAGCTAATCAAATTTAGAAAGGAAGCATAAAAATTCAGAAAGCACATTTTCTATCATGAAATGTGATATGGCTAGGATTTGTTGCCCACTAAATTGTGCCTCCTAGATTGCCTAACCAATGGATGGGTGACATGTGGCTCATTGAATCAACAGCCAAATGAACCTCCAGATGAATAGCCCATGTAGCTTAGCACACAAAATGAGGAAAGGTGTAACTGCCCAAAATAGCAGATTAGGAAAGAGTATAATAATTCGCCGAAAAATCATACGATTAGATCATGATGGACTCTCACCCTCCTCTCTATATAAACCAAGCCAGGGGACCCCAAGTAAGGGGAACTTCATCTCGTTCTTAGCTTATTGCTTGTATTCTCAAATCTCATCCATTCTACCAAACTCTACCTTGAAAGTGAATCCTAGGTTCTTCGGTGTTAAGCATGCTGATTTTTTTTTTTAAAAAAAACCATGGCTGAACCTGATCGGGTTGCCTACGTACCCCTTCATAAGAGGAATCAAGCCATACGTAGTTCTTTTTAAGTTTTAAAACGCAGCAGAAAAATCGAATCAAACAATTTAATTCATGCATGCTTACAAGATCAAATCTAGAAATCAGTACCTTAAGAACACATAGGATTATGCCGAAATTGTTTAAACAATTATGCTAAAACTTTCATGCATGATTAACTATCAGATCTGAAACTTAAAACTCTATTCCAATTAATATCCGAATATCCATTGAATGGATTCTGCAAATATCTCCGTGAGGAGCCCCAAAAGAGGGTAAAACCTCGGAGAATCGGACCTAAATCTTGACACCATAATAAAAGATTAATGTAGGATTAATACCTTTTATGATGGATGAAACTTGTGGATCTGATCCTCGACTTCGCAGCCACGCACATGAATGGCCTCTACGAAAAGTCCACACAAAGTTTCTGAAAAGATCCAATCCTGCGGAAGTGCTAGCTTGCGCAGAATTTCTTGAGGCTGAAATTTGATCTTCCCAACGCTATCAACTTTTGATCCGCCTTCTTAGAAGAACTTGGAGGAAAGGTTTAAAGGGATTGAAGAGGACTTAGATCTGATCTAAAGACTCTTATCAGGGACCCCTAATACTAATGGCGCGATGGACATAGAGGAGGAAGAAGTCAGCTAGATTGAATGCAGAATTTTTTCATGCATGAACTAGGGTTCCTCTCTTTTTTTTTCTCTTTTTTCTTCTTCTTTTTCTTTCTTTTTTCCTTGAATTCGACCACCAGCTGATGGAGGTCCTTTTAATGTTGCTCTCCTACCTAACTTCGTGCCAACCATCCCATATTTGTGGAGGATTTTGTGGGATTTTGAATTTTGAATTCAAAATTCAAGTTCATGTGCCATTACATGATGAAGCTTGATCTAATCTAAACCATTCATCATGTTGCCACTTCCCTCTTTCAATTTCAAAACTCCCATGCCCCCAAACAGATTAGAGGGTCACGTGGTGACTTTGTGATGATTAAATTCGAAATTCAACCTTAATTAGAAGTAAGATAAAGATAAGGATGACATATGTCATGAAGAGAGAGAATTTGATCTTATCCAATTCTTTTCATGAATTTATCTCTCCATTTCGACCCATCTAATGATGAAAGAGGTCTCTGGTGTTGCCAAATATCCCATGGCACCATTAAATAAATTAAATTAATTTTTAATCATATTAAAAATCAATTTATGGCGCCATGCATGGATATGTGACAAGTGGATTTCAAGATCCGAACAGTTTCAGATCAAACCCATTTAATTTAATTAAATTCTAACAATTAGAATGATCCAATTACCATGAGTTGAACCTAATCCAATTAGGTCAATCCCTAATTAAGCACAAATTTAATCTAATTTAATTTTGTCAACCTAAGTCCTCTTGATTCAGACCTAATCCAATCAGGTCAAAAAACCTGATTGAGCTCAGAATTGAATCTAATTCAATTTGGCTCATCCTTAGTCTAATTACTCAATCCAATTGAGTTCATTAGCAATCTAATTACTAATTAATCCTCCGATAATTACTTTAATTATTTTATAAGATAATTTGCCAATCGAATTGACCAAATTACCCCTGAGTGATTCTTAATCATTCATCAGCCTTCTTAATCAATCAGGAATCTTCTATGCGTGTGACCTCATAGGTTCGAACCTAAGTCGGTAGTTGTTGCTGAAAATTGGACCCGGGGGCTGCCGCAAAGCCGAGAGGGAAGGAGCTCCGCTGCCGGGACGGTGGATGGCGGTGCGTCGACTGGTGGCGTCCTCCTGGAGTATCCTGCAAGAAAGCCGGTGGCCGGGCTTTCCGGCGCCGGCCCTCCGAAGCTTAAGTCAGAGGGGGCTAATATGTGGAGGGGGTGTCCCGGAGAATCCCCTTTTACTTCTGGGTATGTTTCTTTTGTGTTTGTATCTATCCCCGGAGGAGAATCCCCTTTCCTTTTCCCCAGGTTCCCTTTTTATAGAGGGATGTTATGTTACCTGGGAGGTGACAGGGGAATTTGTCTCCTTTTGTAATAATTGGGCACGATCATGCTCATTAATGGTGTTGTGGAGAATAAGGCCGGATCAGGCCGGAGTCAGGGAGCTGTCATGGTTGATCGGACCCGTTGGGGGTGGTTGAACCGCCGGCCGTGGTGGGCCTGGGGTTCGTAGACGGTAAGTGCATTAATTGCTGAGTGAACCGGTGGTCAGGGAGAGCCACACGTCTTGATGGTTCAGTGATCCGGAGATCGTCTTGAGCCGTGTTCATTTAATGACTGAGTGCATCGGAGGCCTGAGGGGGTCTTATGCATTAATGATAGGTCGTGCCGAGTTCCTGTGGAGATCTCGTGCCTTGATGACTTAGGGACGGTGGCAGATTGTAGTGGAGTCATGTACTTAGTTGTCAGATCTTTTGGAGGATTAGGCGGAGATTGGGTATTCGGCTAGGGCACGGGCCCGGTACAGGTGCCGAGCCGAGCAGGTCGCCTAGCGGAGTGTACCGTGGCGGGGTTGCTTCTGGTCGGCGCTTTCCAGTCGAGTGCCTCTCTGGTCGGCGCTTTCTGGTCGAGCGCCTCTCTGGTCGGCGCTCTCTGGTCGAGCGCCTTCCTGGTCAGCGCTCTCCAGTTGAGCGTCTCTCTGGTCGGCGCTCTCTGGTCGAGCGCCTTCCTGGTCGGCGCTCTCTGGTCGAGCGCCTGATCGAGTGCCTTTAAACTGACTTAATTTGGGTTTTCCCCCCAACACTACCCCCCGACTTCCGAGTTCCAGCTGGCTACCAGCTTGAGCGCGGGAAGTAGTTTTAGTTGGGTCATTATGAATTATGGAAATTTTTAAATTGTCGCGCATTTTAAATTATTGGGCGCTTCGAGATGCCTTTAATAGGCGGCGTCTCTTCTTTTCCAGAAATGCCTCATTATTGGGACGCCTTCTCCGAAGCGTCCTCGCGTCGTGGGCTCATGATGGGGCCGTATGATTCGATGGGGCGCTTCTGTGTTCGAAGCGCCAACCCGAAATAAATAAGGCGTTCCGTCTTTTAGGTTGACACGTGTCGTAATCTGAACGGGGAGCTGCGTTTTTCCTCGCTGATCTGGGCCGTTGGAGGGATTTATATAAATCCCCACCTGGCTTCCTCCTGCTTTTTTACTGTCTTCTTCCTTCAGCTTTTCTCAGTCCGAAGTTTCTTGTCCCCGGCGCCTCGCAGGTCCCTTTCCCCCCTCCTTTGTTTCTTCCAGAATCCCTTTTCCTTCTTCTTAATGGGTTCCGGTCCGAATGAAGTCGAGTCCACCATGAGTGTACTGGAGGTGGAAATGACCGAGGAATGGTTTTTTCCTCTACAAGGGTTCCGGTTGGAGCTCGCCAGGTGGGGGGATCGGGTAACTAATCCTCCGGTAGGCCGGATCGGAGTGTACTTGGAGGCACTCTGGGCCGGCCTACGATTTTCTCTTCACGGATTCGTGAATGAGTTGCTGATGGAATACCAGTTGGTTCCAGCGCAACTTGCTCCGAACGCCTGGAGGACAGTGGTCGGTTTCCTGTCGCTGTGTTTACTGCACGGGATTCCGACCTTTGTTAACGTTTTCCGGCGACTTTTTGTGTTGAAGTCGAATCCGGGAGACGGAGAGTGGCTCTACATCGCCCTTCGGGCGGGTCGGCCACTCTTTCAGGGTGCTCCTTCGTCCATTCATGACTGGAAGAAATTCTTCTCCCTGGGTTCTGAACGGACATGGGGCTTTGACCCTAGGTGGGGGCCAACCCAACTCAGGTCCGTCAACAAAGTCCCCAGGCTTTCTTCGCGCGAGCAGGGGGTCCTCGACGCCATCCGCAGCCTCGGGGGCGGTATCCTACTGAGCGGCCTCATCAGTGAGGACGCTCTAGTGAATGTTGGGCTGAGCTCGGCGCGTCCCCACGGTAAGAGTAACAGTAGGGTGTCTTTTCCATTTTGTTACTGTTCTAAGTCTTAATCTTACTCGTCCTTGCAGATATCGCAAAGATGGTGACCAAGAGCGAGGTTTTATATGCCCGGTTCCAAAAGAGGGCGGCCGAGCTCTCAGGAGAGCCAACCGAGCCGAAAAAGAAAGCGAAGGTCTCGGCGACCGCTACGGCCGAGGCAGGCGCTCCTCGCCCCGCACACTCCGGAACTGGTCGGAGGGAGGGCGCGACCTCTGGTGGAGCCACGATAGCGCTCCCGTGCCCGGCGCCACTTTCACAGATCCCTGGTCGGCAGGAGGCCCCCATCGCCGACCAGGGGAGAAGCTCAGCGAGCTTGGTGCTCGCGCGCCCTACTCCAGTTTTGCGGCAGTCAGATCGGCCGCCTGTCCGACCCCAGTCCTCCAGTCCCGAGCCGGGGAGCAGTCAAGGGGCCATGGGGCCGGCTCCGCCTGGGTCAGCCGAGGGTGGCCTTCCGGGCTCGTCGGGCCCACGGGAGCGGGTGCCTTACGCTCCCGTTTGGTCAGTCTTCGAGGGCGATTCGGCCCTCGACAATCCCCGGGTAGCGCGCGAAGTGTTCCGTGTCGCGCTGCTCCCGGCCGACCAGGCCAAAATTCGGTCCATGAGCTACAGCACCTTCATGGACTCCACTCTTTGCTCTGCCGTCCGGGTGAGTTAATCTTCCTACTTGTACAGTTATGCAAAAGTTTTATTTTTAATTTCTCACGTTCCTCACGTCTCTTTTTTACAGCATCTGCACGAGACGGAGACGCTGCTGCACATCGTGCAGGACTACCGGGAGCGAGCTCGGAGGCATCAGCGGGGGCACGAGGAGGCCGAGGCAAGGTGCCTGGCGTCCGAGGCCGAGCGCCAGGCGCTCCAAGCAAGGGTTGGAGCGGCCGAGTACGAGATTCGAGTTCTGACCGGCGAGCTCGAAGAAGAGAAGGGCGCGCACACATTGGCGAGATCTGAAGTGCGCGCCGCGGAGGCTCGTTTAGCCGAGGCCGAGCTGGCGCTGGCCGCCCGTGAGCAAGAGGCGGGGAACGCCCGCCTCAGAACCTTAGAGCTCGAGCGGGAAATAAAAAACCTCGAGCGGAAAGCCGCGTACCACGAGGCTCGGGAGAACGAGGCTCGGGAGCAGGCCCAAGACGCTGTCAAACTCTTCCGTGAATCGGAAGAGTTTCGCGACTTAATGGAAGAGGAGGGCGTCAACGGGCTCATCCAGGGCTTCAAGGACTTCCGTAACCAGCTGCGGCGACTTCTTCCGGATTTTGATCTGAACCTGCTCAAACCAGGAGCAGGGGTTGAAGATTCAGAGGCGGAGGCAGAAGCTCCGACCTCTGGCGGGGCCGACCAGGAGGGTCCAGCTGAAGCGGGCGAGGCTGCTCTCGAGGTCACCGAGGCGGCTCCCGATGCTGCTGGGGCTACCGGGGAAGAGGCCTCGACCGCAGAGGAGCCAACTGCTCCTGAAGTCGCCGAGCCCGAGCCTTGTGTGTAGTTTTTTAGTTGTTTTTTTTTGTAAGCCGGAGTGGCCTCTATACCTGTTAAGGTCGAGTCCGAGCTTTGTACTTAGCCTACGGGCCTTTTTGAAATGAATATACGTATTCGTTATAACTTGCGACTTGGCTTGTGCTATTGATTTGATTTTCGGTGAACTTCTTTCGTTTGGATCCGCTTCTAGGCTCCTAGGAATTGGGCTCTACGGCTCCAATTTCGTCCGCCACATAGTTGGACTTGCGCTTAGGCTCGGCACAGCCGAGCTTAGGTCCTAAGACCAGTAATATAGCGATGCTTATGTCTAGGACGTGCTCGGGCTCGGGGGGATCTTTTCGAGCTTAGCTCAGAATTCGACCGAGCCCTTAGGACAAACTTAAAATTCTTCAGCGAACTTTGAGCCCGGACCTCGGGTTGCCGAGGCGGGTGATCGGATTAATTAACCAAGAAAGAAAATTAATGAGATAATGTAAATATTAATTGAATGGGTACCTGGTACCGTGAGCGCTCTTATGCCATGGCTATGAACTTCACCTGGCTGCTGAAGACGCTCTTCTGCTCGGGGTCCTTCCTTTGGGGATGCCGATAAGATAGAAAAATCCGAAAATGAAAATGAATAAAGTAATGTAGAGACATTAATTGAACGGGTACCTGGTACCGTGAGCGCTCTTATGCCGAGGCTATGAACTTTGCCTGGCTACTGAAGACGCTCTTCTGCTCGGGGTCCGTTCTTTGGGGACCCGGACCACGGACTTTTTGATCACGAACAGAAGGTTGAGTCGAGCCTTGTGATCGATGGAGAACGAGCCGAGCTCGTTGGTCGGTGGAGAACACATCCCGCTGTATCGAGGCATCCCGACCGTGGTCGGGGTAGGAGAACGAGCCGAGCTCGTTGGCCGATGGAGAACGAGCCGAGCTCGTTGGTCGATGGAGAACGCATCCCGCTGTATCGGGGCATCCCGACCGTGGTCAGGGTAGGAGAACGAGCCGAGCTCGTTGGCCGATGGAGAACGCATCCCGCTGTATCGGGGCATCCCGACCGTGGTCGGGGTAGGAGAATGAGCCAAGCTCGTTGGCCGATGGAGAACGCATCCTGCTGTATCGGGGCATCCCGACCGTGGTCGGGGTAGGAGAACGAGCTGAGCTCGTTGGCCGATGGAGAACGAGCCGAGCTCGTTGGTCGGTGGAGAACACATCCCGCTGTATCGGGACATCCCGACCGTGGTCGAGGTAGGAGAACGAGCTGAGCTCGTTGGCCGATGGAGAACGCATCCCGCTGTATCGGGGCATCCCGACCATGGTCGGGGTAGGAGAACGAGCCGAGCTCGTTGGCCGATGGAGAATGCATCCCGCTGTATCGGGGCATCCCGACCGTGGTCGGGGTAGGAGAACGAGCCGAGCTCGTTGGCCGATGGAGAACGAGCCGAGCTCGTTGGTCGGTGGAGAACACATCCCGCTATATCGGGGCATCCCGACCGTGGTCGAGGTAGGAGAACGAGCCGAGCTCGTTGGCCGATGGAGAACGCATCCCGCTGTATCGGGGCATCCCGACCGTGGTCGGGGTAGGAGAACGAGCCTGGCACCATGAGACAACATAGGAGAATTGGTGAGTTCGAACAAGTGCACAAGCCGTTCATAAAATGAAATTTATGGTTAAATAGTGGGGGACCCCTCGGGGTTCTATTGGTAGTACACGCGGAGATTTTCAGAACTCCAGCTTCGTGGAATGGGAGTCCCATCTAGAGACTCTAGCTTGTAAGTTCCAGGCCGACAGATGCGTGTGACTCGGTAAGGTCCTTCCCAGTTTGGAGCCAGTTTCCCTTGCTCGGTTGGTCGGGAGGCCTCGGTTCTTCTAAGGACAAGGCCCCCCGCTTTGAAGGATTTGATTTTGACCCTGGAGTTGTAGTACTGAGCTGTCTTTTGCTGGTACCTCGCTATGCGAACTCGGGCGGCCTCTCTTGTTTCCTCGATCAGGTCAAGGTTGTTCCTGAGCTGTGAGGAGTTGGAGCTGGCATCATGATGCTCTACCCTTGGGGAAGGGAGTCCAATCTCCAATGGGATGACAGCTTCCGTTCCGTACGTTAGGTTGAAGGGAGTCTCGCCGGTGGGGACACGGAATGTAGTCCGGTAAGCCCACAGGACATTGTATAGGTCTTCGACCCATTGTCCTTTGGATTTGTCGAGCCTGGCTTTGAGCCCCTGCAAAATAGTACGATTTGTTACCTCGGTTTCTCCATTCATCTGAGGGTGCGCGATCGAGGTGAAGCGGTAGTCGATGCCAAGCTCGAAGCAGAATTCTCTGCAGGTTATCGAATTGGCGGCCGTTGTCGGATATGAGGATGCGGGGGAGTCCGAATCTGTAGATTATTGACTTCCAGACAAAATTCCGCATCTTCTGCTCGGTGATCCGGGCAAGCGGCTCGGCTTCCACCCATTTTGTAAAATAGTCGATGGAGACGACCAGAAATTTTCTTTGCCCGGAAGCCAAAGGGAATGGCCCTAGAATGTCAATTCCCCACTGGGAAAAAGGCCAAGGGGAGCTGATAGAGGTTAAAGGAGCCGAGGGTCGGCGTTGGACATTGGCGTTTCTCTGGCATCGGTCGCATCTTCGGACGAAGTCCGCGGTATCCTTCTGGAGTGTCGGCCAATAGTATCCTTGGCGCAAAATTTTATGGGCCAATGCTCGTCCTCCCAGATGATTTCCGCAAATCCGTTCATGGACTTCGCGCATCGCATAATCAGCCTCTGTCGGGCGAAGACATCTGAGGAGGGGAGAGGTGAAGGATCTCCGATAAAGCTTTCCCTCATACAATATGTACCGGGTAACGGAGCGCTTTATTCGGCGAGCCTCTTGTTCATCATTGGGGAGGACTTCATCTTGCAGGTAGCTGACGAGCTTGTCCATCCAGCTTATATCAAACTCAACACAGAGGGCCTGCTGGGGCTCCTCCGTACTGAGTTTTTGGAGATACTCCAGTGCCGCCGTTTTAGGGAGCTCACTCATGCGAGAAGACGCCAGCTTTGATAGCTGGTCGGCCCTGAGGTTCTCCGACCTGGCAACATGTTGGATGCGGAAAGAATCCAAGGACGAGATGAGATCTCATACCTTCTGAAGATACTTTTGCATTGTGGGGTCTCAGGCTTCGAAGTCACCCAGAATTTGGTTGACGACGAGCTGAGAATCACTGAAGGCCTCCAGGTCCTTCACTTCTAGCTCTTTGGCTAGCTTGAGCCCGGCGACGAGTGCTTCGTACTCCGCCATGTTGTTGGAAGCAGGAAACTCGAGGCATAGGGCCTGCTCAGCGACCACCCCCTTTGGGCCGGTGAGGATGAGACCTGCTCCGCTACCCTCCGAGTTTGAGGAGCCGTCGACATGTAATGTCATGCCAAACTCGGGGTCTGCTCCGTTGGCGTAGACTTGGGTTCAGGCTCGACCTCACCCGGTATAGTGCACTCGACTATGAAGTCGGCGAGTGCTTGCACTTTGATCGCCGGTCTGGGTCGGTACTCGAGGTCAAATTCTCCGAGCTCGATGGCCCATTTAGTAATCCGGCCCGCGCGGTCCGATCTTTGCAGGATCTGCTTTACTGGCTGGTCGGTCAGTACGGCCATTGTGTGGGCTTGGAAATAAGGCCGGAGTCTTCGTGCTGAGATGACCAAGGCATAGACAGTCTTCTCCAGCTTAGAGTATCGGGTCTCAGCATCCCTCAAGACCCGGCTAGTGTAATACACTGGTTTTTGGAGCTTGCCCTCCTCTCGGACCAGGACCGAGCTTACTGCTACAGGAAAAACAGCTAGATACAGGTAGAGGAGTTCACCCTGTTGAGGCTTTGTGAGCAGGGGAGGGGAGGCCAGAAGGTGCTTGAGCTCTTCAAAGGACTGCTAGCACTCGTCCGACCATAGAAAATTCTTCGGCTTCTTTAGAGCCGTAAAGAATGGAAGGCAGCGCTCGGTCGAGCGGGAGATGAATCTCCCGAGGGCTGCAACTCGGCCTGTAAGCCGTTGTACCTCCTTGACTGTCTTCGGGGGCGTCATTTCCTGGAGTGCTCGGATCTTTTCAGGGTTAGCCTCGATTCCTCGTTGTGTAATGATGAAGCTGAGGAATTTGCCCGAGGTGACTCCGAATGCGCATTTAGCTGGGTTAAGCTTCATTTGGTATCTTCGGAGTGTGGAGAATGCTTCATCGAGGTCGGCCACATGGTCTTGCGCCACCTTGCTTTTCATCAGCATGTCATCCACATAGACCTCCATGTTTCGGCCTATTTGGTCTTTAAAGATCCGGCTGACCAGCCTCTGATAAGTTGCCCCGGCATTCTTTAAGCCGAATGGCATTACTTTATAGCAGTAGGTACCCCCGTCAGTGACGAAGGCCATCTTTTCTTCATCTTCTGGCGCCATGCGGATCTGGTTGTATCCGGAAAAGGCGTCCATGAACGCCAATAGCTCGTGCCCTGAGGTGGAGTCCACGAGCTGGTCGATGTTGGGAAGTGGGAAGCTGTCCTTTGGGCAGGCTTTATTCAAGTCGGTGTAGTCCACGCACATGCGCCACTTCCCGCTGGCTTTTTTGACGAGGACCACGTTGGCGAGCCACTCCGGATAGGATATCTTCCGAATGAAGCCAGCCTCAAGGAGTTTGTCAACCTCCTCGGCTGCTGCTCGCTGTCGTTCAGGGGCGGCGCCTCGCTTCTTTTGTCGCACGGGCTTGCAGGTTGGCTTTACTTGGAGTCGGTGGACCATGATCTCTGGATCTATCCCCGGCATATTCGCGGGCGACCACGCGAAGACGTCCATGTTGTCTCGCAAGAAGTTGACGAGGCGATCTCTTTCGCACTCATTGAGGCCAGAGCCGACCTGCACGGTTAGCTCGGAAAAATTTTCGCGCAAAGGAACTTGGATTAGTAGCTCACCAGGCTCTACCCGCTCCTTCTGAGGGCTAACTCGCGCCTCCAGGGTTTTAGCTGAAGGCTGGTCGGTTGTTGGGATAGGCACCCCAGCTGGTCGCTTCGCCTCATGAGTCACCATGTAGCATCGTCTGGCTACCGTCTGATCCCCACGAGCTTCGCCAACTCCGTGGCTGGTGGGAAATCGCACGAGCAGGTGGTGAGTCGAGACCACTGCTCGGAGGGCGTTGAGACCTGGCCTTCCAAGGATGGCATTGTAGGCCGAAGGCAGGCGTATCACAAGGAAGCTCATCCTCACGGTACTTTCACGGGGGGCGAGTCCGACCGTGACCAGGAGGTCGACCTCGCCCTCCACTGGGACTGAATCCCTAGTGAATCCGACTAACGGAGCATTCATCCTCCGTAGTTGCTCTCCTGTCATCCCCATTTTACAGTAGACATCGAAATACAAAACATTCGCCGAGCTTCCATTATCGATTAAGATGCGTTTTACATCAAATCTATTTATAATCATGAAGATGACAACGGCATCGTCGTGGGGAGTTTCGACTCCCTCCAGATCATCATCCGAGAAGGAGATAGCTTCAGAGGCGCGTAGGCGCTTCAAGGAGGTTCCTTCCCCCGAAGCTTCTCCAACAGAGGCCCCACCTCGGATGGTGTTGATGATGCCGGCGATGGGCCTGTTGGCATTTGAACTTTCAGGCTGTGCGGCTTCCTCGGCTCTCTTCTTTTCTCCACGTCGGCCTCGCACAAATCAATCGAGCATCTCTCGGCGAATGAGTGCTTCGATCTCGTTCCGGAGCTGATAGCAGTCCTCAGTATCATGACCGTGATCTCGATGGAAACGGCAGTATTTCCGAGGGTCGCGCCGAGCTCCGAAATCTCGTTTCAGAGGTGGAAGTCGGATGCAATCTTGACCCTCAATCTCCATAAGGATTTCGGCCCGAGGAACGGTGAGGGGAGTATAGTTTTCGTACCTCCCTTCGGGTGCATGGGCCCGTGGTGGGAACCTCGGGTGGAGTGATGGCCTCTGCTGAGGCGGTCCCCGTAGTCGGGGTGGACTCTTCGGGCGGGGCGGATTTTTGGCTCGGCGCGGGGACGGGCTTCTGGGCTGGCCGCGCTCCTCGCGGCGTCTTTTTTGTCTCTTGGGGGTCTGCTCGGCCCCGCTCCGCCTAGTAGCCACGGCTTCCTCAGCCTTGGCGTACTTCCGCACCCGAACAAGCATTTCGGTGAGGTCCGCAGGGAAATTCTTCTCAATAGAGAAGAGGAACCTGTAAGACCGGGCTTCAGTCTTTACTGCCGACATGGCGATTGACTGGTCGAGCTCCCGGACTTCCCATGTTGCGGCGGTGAACCAGTCCAAGTACTCCCTGACAGACTCTCCCTCCTTTTGTTTGATATCAAGGAGGGAGTCCGACGTCCGCCGCTGGGGCTGGCTAGCGGCAAAATTACTGGCAAACCGCCTGCCGAGCTGCTCAAAGGAGGAAACAGTACTCGGCTTCAGCCCGGTGAACCAAAGCCGGGCCGGTCCTCGGAGCGTTGCTGAAAAAGCTTTGCACATCATGGCCTCCGAGGCTCCTTGTAGGGCCATTAAGACCCGATAACTTTCCAGGTGGTCAAGGGGGTCGGCCCTGCCGTTGTAAGGCTCCACCTGGGGCATCCTGAACCGCGGCGGGACTGGTTCGTCATCAATCTGCTGAGAGAAGGGGGACTTCATGGTGAACTCGAAGTCACCATTACGTCCCGGTTTCCTTCCATGGAGTGCCTGGATCTGGCGCTCCAGCTCCTCGACCTTCTTGTCGAGCTCATCATTCTGGGAGATCGCTGCAGCGGTCCGTTCTGGTACGAGTTGCCCTGGAATTGACTCAGGCCTCTGAGGGTTGTGGCCAGCCACCAGGGCCTCTAGCTGGGTGTTCTCTCCAGAGGGAGGCCCGGACTTGAGAGTCCTGACCTCGAAGGGGAAGTCCACTTGTAGGAGGCTCCGGTTGAACTGGGGCCGGAGGGAGCGGTACCGTCGGGACGCCCCTAGGTTGCAAGCTTTGGACAGCAGTAGCCAAGGCCTGCACCTGTTGCACCAGGGCATCAAACTGCTCCGGCCGAACTTGAGGAGTTGACTCGGCCGGAGGTGGCGAGTTCTGGACAGAGTGTCCAGAACTAGGTGGAGGACGTCGAGAGGCATTGGAAGCCCCTTTACTTCTTAGTTTCATGGCAGCAACTCGGGCCCTTCCTCTAGCACCAACTGTTGCTGGAAATTGGACCCGGGGCTGCCGCAAAGCCGAGAGGGAAGGAGCTCCGCTGCCGGGACGGTGGATGGCGGTGCGTTGACTGGTGGGGTCCTCCTGGAGTATCCTGCAAGAAAGCCGGTGGCCGGGCTTCCCGGTGCCGGCCCTCCGAAGCTTAAGTCAGAGGGGGCTAATATGTCGAGGGGGTGTCCCGGAGAATCCCCTTTTACTTCTGGGTATGTTTCTTTTGTGTTTGTATCTATCCCCGGAGGAGAATCCCCTTTTCTTTTCCCCAGGTTCCCTTTTTATAGAGGGATGTTATGTTACCTGGGAGGTGACAGGGGAATTTGTCTCCTTTTGTAATAATTGGGCATGATCATGCTCATTAATGGTGTTGTGGAGAATAAGGCCGGATCAGGCCGGAGTCAGGGAGCTGTCATGGTTGATCGGACCCGTTGGGGGTGGTTGAACCGCCGGCCGTGGTGGGCCTGGGGTTCGTAGACGGTAAGTGCATTAATTGCTGAGGGAACCGGTGGTCAGGGTGAGCCACACGTCTTGATGGTTCAGTGATCCGGAGATCGTCTTGAGCCGTGTTCATTTAATGACTGAGTGCATCGGAGGCCTGAGGGGGTCTTATGCATTAATGATAGGTCGTGCCGAGTTCCTGTGGAGATCTCGTGCCTTGATGACTTAGGGACGGTGGCAGATTGTAGTGGAGTCATGTACTTAGTTGTCAGATCTTTTGGAGGATTAGGCGGAGATTGGGTATTCGGCTAGGGCACGGGCCCGGTACAGGTGCCAAGCCGAGCAGGTCGCCTAGCGGAGTGTACCGTGGCGGGGTTGCTTCTGGTCGGCGCTTTCCAGTCGAGCGCCTCTCTGGTCGACGCTTTCTGGTCGAGCCCCTCTCTGGTCGGCGCTCTCTGGTCGAGCGCCTTTCTGGTCAGCGCTCTCCAGTTGAGCGCCTCTCTGGTCGGCGCTTTCTGGTCGAGCGCCTTCCTGGTCGGCGCTCTCTAGTCGAGCGCCTGATCGAGTGCCTTTAAACTGACTTAATTTGGGTTTTTCCCCCAACACTAGTATAGGAACGACTTCTTACACTAATCGATGTGACCATCTAGCAATAGTACCCGACGTCCAGATAGGCCGAATATATGCGAAGCAAATATTCTGGAACCCTGAACTATGGTTACTGTATAATTCAATCCCTTTGACTCTTAATGCCAGGATGACTTAGAGCTCGTTGTCAACTTTATAATTAGTACATCCATTATGTGATTAACTTTACATATCCCGTGACTCCTCACTGGGATTACCCTGGCCAAGGTTTTGCTAAATTAATCACAAGACATTATCTCCTGTTTCCAGGAGGGGTCAATTCCATCTCGACTCACAACTGACTACGCAAGTACTTGACTGCACCCAGTGACCTTCCGTCAATGAATTAGAAATCCAGGTAGTCCGGTACCAAAGTATAATGAGTTGCTTGCTAGTCACAAGTTACGGTCTCAGGTCAGAGGGCCAAAATTATACCCATATCCACTCGGAACATCTCTTGACAGTAGAGCGTTCCAGAATTGGTCACGTTCAGTGAAATGTACTCCTACACTTCACCTGTGTGGCATACCAGTGTCTCCACACTCCTTGGTTAAGAGGACAACCAACGTATATGTCACACAACGACCTAATCTTGATAATGTTGTCGTCCTTGTAACAACATATCATTTGGTTGCGAACTAGTTTAAGGACTCGAAGATAAATCCTCCTTTATCATTAATAAGTCCTAAGGACTTCATCATATAAGAGTTCATTTGAAGATGTAAAATGATGAATAATGCCAAAAAATACTTTATTGATTTGTCAATTCATTTAATCATCAACATGCTGACGATTGACATTTAGAATACAATTTCCAACAACTCCTACTTAACCTAAAGCCAATCGGCACAGTATCTAATACCCATCTTCGACTTGTGTTCGTTGAACTCTTTGATGCCGAGGACTTTATTAAATAGGTCAGCCAGATTTTCTTTTGTGTCGATCTTCTGAAGATCAATATTACGTCGTTCGATGATTTCTCGAACCAAGTGGTAGCGACGTAAAATATGCTTGGTCCGCTGATGTGCTTTGGGTTCTCTTGCTTGAGCTATGGCTCCAGTATTGTCCCAAAATATAGGTACTGGACCATCAATGGAGGGTGTCACTCCAAGCTCGGTGATGAACTTTCGCAACCATACAGCTTCCTTGGCGGCATCAGATGCTGCGATGTATTCTACTTCACATATAGAATCTGCCACTGTATGCTGCTTGGAACTCTTCCAGCAGATGGCCCCACCCTTAAGAGTAAAGATATATCCCGACATACTCTTGCTATCATCTTGATCTGACTGAAAACTTGAGTCGGTATATCCCTCAAGTTTTAAGTCAGAATCACCGTAGACCAACCACTGATCTTTAGTATTTCTCAAATACTTAAGGATGGTTTTTATAACCTTCCAGTGGTTGCTACCTGGATCAGATTGGTATCTGCTCACTACTCCTAGTGAGTATGCCACGTCTGGTCTAGTACATGTCATGGCATACATTATAGATCCCACTGCCGAAGCATATGAAATTCTATCTGTACTCTCTCTTTCTTGAGGGGTTGTCGGACAATCCCTCTTAGAGAGGTTAATTCCATGGCCCATCGGAAGATAGTCTTTCTTGGAATTAATCATACTGAACCTCTTCAGTATAGTATCAATGTATGTGGATTGAGATAATCCAAGCAATCTTCTAGATCTATCTCTATAGATCTTCATCCCTAGGATGTAAGATGCTTCTCCCAAATTCTTCATGGCAAATTGAGATGATAGCCAAACCTTTATTCCTTGTAATGCAGGAATGTCATTCCCGATTAAAAGATAGTCATCCACATACAAAACAAGAAATATGATAACTGAACCATTTGCCCATTTATAAATGCAAGGTTCCTCTTCATTCTTAATGAAGCCATATGATTTGATCACCTTATCAAATCGTATGTTCCAACTCCGTAAAGCTTGTTTTAATCCATAAATTGATTTTTGAAGCTTGCACACCTTAGACTCATCTGCAGATATAAAACCTTTAGGTTGCATCATATACACCTCCTCTTCTAAATCTCCATTTAGAAAAACGGTTTTAACATCCATCTGCCAGATCTCATAATCTAAGTGTGCTGCTATCGCAAGCATAATCCGAATGGATTTGAGCATTGCCACAGGAGAAAACGTCTCGTCATAGTCAATACCATAACGTTGACGATATCCCTTGGCAACCAGACGGGCTTTATAGGTCTCTACTTTTCCGTCTGCGCCCCGTTTCCTTTTGAAAATCCACTTACACCCTATGGGTTTACTCCCTTCGGGTGGGTCAACTAATGTCCGTACATCGTTGACCTTCATGGATTCCATTTCGGATTGAATGGCTCCAAGCCATGCATCAGAGTCATGCCTCTGCATAGCATCCATATAGGTGATCGGATCCTCATCATTTTCATCAAGTTCGACAGGATCTCCGTCCCGGACCAAGAAACCGTAGTATCTGTCCGGCTGACGTGGTACTCTACCTGATCGCCTTAATGGTGCATCTAAGATGGGTTCTGGATCTGATCTAATCAAATCCAACTCAATTGGTTTAGTGGATGGTGTCGGGTCTTCTACATGTTGAACTTTCCTAAGCTCAACATTATAGCTTTTAGTTCCTTCACTAAGGAATTCTTTTTCTAAGAAAACAGCTCTATTACTTACGAACAACTTTTGTTCTTCAGCAAAGTAGAAGTAATATCCTTTAGTTTCTTTAGGATAACCAACAAAAAAACATCTGTCAGACTTGGGTTCAAGTTTATTTGTTTTCAAACGTTTGACATATGCCGGACACCCCCAAACCCTAAGGTGAGAGAGCATTGGCTTACGTCCAGTCCACATCTCATGTGGTGTTTTATTTACAGACTTACTTGGAACCTTATTTAGAATGTAGTAGGCTGACTCAAGTGCATATCCCCAAAAGGATATGGGCAGACTCGCAAACCCGATCATGGATCGAACCATGTCTAACAGAGTTCGATTTCTTCTTTTTGATACACCGTTATACTGTGGTGTACCAGGAGGAGTCCATTGGGAGAGAATCTCATTCTCTCCTAAATATGTCAAAAACTCATCGGAAAGGTATTCTTCTCCTCGATCTGATCGAAGAGTTTTAATACTCTTTCCAGTTTGTTTTTCTACTTCATTACGATACAATTTGAACATTTCAAATGCTTCAGATTTATGTCTCATTAAATAGACATAACCATACCTAGAAAGGTCGTCTGTAAACGTAATGAAATATGAATACCCACCTCTAGCATCTGTGCTCATTGGCCCACATACATCAGAATGTACAAGGGTCAATAAATCACTGGCTCGTTCACCTTTTCCGGTAAAAGGTGATTTGGTCATCTTACCAAGAAGACATGACTCACAGGTTGTCAATGATTCACAATCATTAACATTGAGGATTCCCTCTTTACTTAACCTGTTCATCCTGTTCTTGTTAATATGACCTAGCCTATGATGCCAAGGTAGACATCCGTGACATTATCTATTCTAGGACGCTTACTTGATGTGTACATTACATTAACAGGTTGTGATAACAAGTAGATGCCATTGCTCAATTGTCCATTCATAATGATATCACAAGAATATATCTTTATTGAAATTTCATAACCGTTCATGGCCAAAAGGCCTACGGAAATTATATTCAATAAGAATGTAGGACAATAGTGACAATCACTCAAGACAACTACATGAGAATTGAAAACAAGTTTGAGATTTTCTAAAGCTAGAACTGGAACAGATCTTCCATCTCCAACATTCAGAAATCTCTCACTGTTTTCAAATCTCTCATTGACCTGAAGTCCTTGCAACGAATTGCATATATTAAACGGACTTCCAGTATCTAATACCCAGGTCGAATTATCACATATAGAGAAATTACAAGGTGTTATCATATAAATACCTTGATCAGCAACTGATTGTCCTTTTCTCTTGCTTAGCCTGTTCGGGTCAAGTGAGGTAAGGTACTGAGGACAATTCCTCTTCCAATGCCCCTGCTTCCTACAATGGAAGCATTCTGCCTGACTTTGGTCATCCTTAATCCTTTTGGTCTGACTATGCTGAGTTTTCAGCTTTCTATACCAATTATTGAAGTTGGGACCAGTCAACTTGTCATTATCCAATAATGAGCGAAGTGACAAACTTGTGGCCATTTCTACATAAAAGAAAATTTGGCTATTAGTATATGAATTGACTAAACACAGTAGACTTGGACTTTAGTCTAAAGATACTCCCACTATTTTATACAAATTGGTAGCCTCTACCTCCAATTCGAAAAATTACACCTAATTCTTTAGTGGGCACTAAAACCCAATAGATCGCATATAGGCCCGAGTGTGGCTCGGCTAACCCATATGCACCTATTGGTAGGTTCTAAACCAGTTGCTTCACCAAGCAACTTCTAGTGATAATTTTGTCCTAGGTTCTTCAGCAGGCGTGTGGCGCCTCCACCGAATACCCTAGTCAGGTCCAACCATTAAATGATAGGGTTAAGTCTAATCAACTAATAGACGACCAAGCCCGAGTGTGGCTCGGCTCACCTGACCGCCTATTGAAGGTACACTTAGCTCATCATATATTGAATGACAATTCCAATGCTTGATAAGTACCAGGCGTGTCGCGCCTCCAATAATTATCAAAATATTGGACCCATTATCACCCAACTTAATGGGAGGCTATGACCTAGTTATCCCCATAACCATTTCATTTTAAGGACCTAATAATTTTAGAGAATTTCTTAATTAGGATAGATAAGAAGATCCAGTTAGTCTAATTACTGACTTCACCAAATCAGATTAGACTCAAACCGGTTAAGGAGGCACCTAAATCAGTCAAACTGATTTTCCTTATAGGCATGGGCTAACTCGAATCATTAAGTGATCCAATCAAAATGTGATTGACCATGTCGGTCAGGTAAGTGAGATCGGTGGAAGGGATATGCCATTAACTCGACAAAGACGAATCAGTGCGAGTAGCTCCTAATTAAAAACCACCGGTCAAAACTGCCAAACTTACCTTAGACACCGACTGGTTAATCAATATCGATTTGATTACTCAAATGACTTGGGCTACACCTCTGAGCCTAAATCAAGTTTCATCTTGGTCTAATCAAAGACATGGACTTGATCCATCTACAACTATTGTAAATTGACCTAGAATTTCCTTGACCTAATCTAATTACTACTTAATTAGATTTGATCAATTAATTCTATTTGTCCATGTATGATTCTAACCTTAGGTCTAATCCAATCCTAAAAATTTGATTCAAGCTAACCCATATGCCCAAAGAATTATGCAATGTCAATTAATTGAGTTACAATTCTATTTCATAACACTTAATTCTCAATTAAGTTTAGACTTATGAAAGTTTTGATCATTGCATATTTCTTTTTAATTACATATTAATTACAATCTTTCAGTTGTTAAAACATATTTTCAGATCTGAGTTTTTGTAATTAATCACATGTAATCAGATTTAATTCATGTTTAAGTCATTATATTTAATGTTCATGCATCACATATACATAACAACATGAACCTGGCTCGGATACCACTGAAAGTGAATCCTAGGTTCTTCGGTGTTAAGCATGCTGATTTTTATTTTTTTAAAAAAAACCATGGCTGAACCTGATTGGGTTGCCTACGTACCCCTTCATAAGGGGGATCAAGCCATACGTAGCTCTTTTTAAGTTTTAAAATGCAGCGGAAAAATCGAATCAAACAATTCAATTCATGCATGCTTACAAGAATAAATCTAGAAATCAGCACCTTAAGAACACATAGAATTATGCCGGAATTGTTTAAACAATTATGCTAAAACTTTCATGCATGATTAACTATCAGATCTGAAACTTAAAACTCTATTCCAATTAATCTCCGAATATCCATTGAATGGATTCTGGAGATATCTCCGTGAGGAGCCCCAAAAGAGGGTAAACCTCGGGGAATCGGACCTAAATCTTGACACCATAATAAAAGATTAATGTAGGATTAATACCTTTTATGATGGATGAAACTTGTGGATCTGATCCTCGACTTCGCAGCCACGCACACGAATGGCCTCTACGAGAAGTCCACGCGAAGTTCCTGAAAAGATCCAATCCTGCGGAAGTGCTAGCTTGCGCAGAATTTCTTGAGGCTGAAATTTGATCTTCCCAACGCTATCAACTTTTGATCCGCCTTCTTAGAAGAACTTGGAGGAAAGGTTTAAAGGGATTGAAGAGGACTTAGATCTGATCTAAAGACTCTTATCAGGGACCCCTAACACTAATGGCGCGATGGACTTAGAGGAGGAAGAAGTCAGCTAGATTGAATGCAGAATTTTTCTATGCATGAACTAGGGTTCCTCTCTTTTTTTTTCCCTTTTTTCTTCTTCTTTTTCTCTCTTTTTTCCTTGAATTCGACCACCAGCTGATGGAGGTCCTTTTAATGTTGCTCTCCTATCTAACTTCATGCCAACCATCCCATATTTGTGGAGGATTTTGTGGGTTTTGAATTTTGAATTCAAAATTCAAGTTCATGTGCCATTACATGATAAAGCTTGATCTAATCTAAACCATTCATCATGTTGCCACTTCCCTCTTTCAATTTCGAAATTCCCATGCCCCCAAACAGATTAAAGGGTCACGTAGTGATTTTGTGATGATTAAATTCGAAATTCAACCTTAATTGGAAGTGAGATAAAGATAAGGATGACATATATCATGAAGAGAGAGAATTTGATCTTATCGAATTCTTTTCATGAATTTATCTCTCTATTTCGACCCATCTAATGATGAAAGAGGTCTCTGATGTTGCCAAGTGTCCCATGGCACCATTAAATAAATTAAATTAATTTTTAATCATATTAAAAATCAATTTATGGCGCCATGCATGCATATGTGACAAGTGGATTTCAAGATCCGAACAGTTTCAGATCAAATCCATTTAATTTAATTAAATCCTAACAATTAGAATGATCCAATTACCATGGGTTGAACCTAATCTAATTAGGTCAATTCCTAATTAAGCACAAATTTAATCTAATTTAATTTTGTCAACCTAAGTCCTCTTGATTCAGACCTAATCCAATCAGGTCAAAAATCCTGATTGAGCCAAGAATTGAATCTAATTCAATTTGGCCCATCCTTAGTCTAATTACTCAATCCAATTGAGTTCATTAGCAATCTAATTACTAATTAATCCTCCGATAATTACTTTAATTATTTTATAAGATAATTGCCCAATCGAATTGACCAAATTACCCCGAGTGATTCTTAATCATTCATCAGCTTTCTTGATCAATCAGGAATCTTCTATGCATGTGACCTCATAGGTTCGAACTAAGCCGGTAGTATAGGAACGACTTCCTACACTAATCGATGTGACCATCTAGCAATGGTACCTGACGTCCGGATAGGCCGAATATATGCGAAGCAAATATTCTGGAACCCTGAACTATGGTTACTGTATAATTCAATCCCTTTGACTCTTAATGCCAGGATGACTTAGAGCTCGACTGTCAACCCTATAATAGTACATCCATTATGTGCATTAACTTTACATATCCCGTGACTCCTCACTGGGATTACCCTGGCAAAGATTTTGCTAAATTAATCACAAGACATTATCTCCTATTTGCAGGAGGGGTCAATTCCATCTCGACTCACAACTGACTACGCAAGTACTTGACTGCACCCAGTGACCTTCCGTCACTGAATTAGAAATCCAGGTAGTCCGGTACCAAAGTACAATGAGTTGCTTGCTAGTCACAGTTGCGGTCTCAGGTCAGAGGGCCAAACTTATACCCATATCCACTCGGAACATCTCTTGATAGTAGAGCGTTTCGGAATTTGGTCACGTTCAGTGAAATGTACTCCTACACTTCACCTGTGTGGCATACCAGTGTCTCTACACTCCTTGGTTAAGAGGACAACCAACGTATATGTCACACAATGACCTAATCTCGATAATACTGTCATCCTAGTAACAACATATCATTTGGTCGCGAACTAGTTTAAGGACTCGAAGATAATCCTCCTTTATCATAATAAGTCCTAAGGACTTCATCATATAAGAGTCCATTGAAGATGTAAAATAATGAATAATGCCAAAAATACTTTATTAATTTGTCAATTCATTTACAAATTCAATCATCAACATGCTGACTATTGAATTTAGGATACAATTCCCAACAACTCCCACTTGGCCTAAAGCCAATCACACAGTATCTAATACCCATCTTCGACTTGTGTCGTTGAACTCTTTGATTACCGAGGACTTTGGTAAATGGGGTCAGCCAGATTTTCTTTTGTGTCAATCTTCTAAAGATCAATATCACCTCGTTCATCGATCACTCGAACCAGGTGATAACGACGTAGAATATGCTTGCCCCTGATGTGCTTTGGGTTCTCTTGCTTGAGCTATGGCTCAGTATTAGTCACAAAATATAGACACTGGACCATCAATGGAGTGTGTCACTCCCAGCTCGGTGATGAACTTCGCAACCACACAGCTTCCTTGGCGGCATCAGATGCCTGCGATATATTCTGCTTCACATGTAGAATCTGCCACTGTATGCTGCTTGGACCTCTTCCAACAGATGGCCCCACCCTTAACAGTAAAGATATATCCGACATGCTTTTGCTATCATCTGATCTGACTAAAACTTGAGTCGGTAAAATCCCTCAAGTTTTAAGTCATAATCACCGTAGACCAGCACTGATCTTTAGTATTTTCACAAATACTTAAGGATGGTTTTATAACCTTCCAGTGAGTGCTACCTGGATCAGACTGGTATCTGCTCACATACTGCCTAGTGAGTATGCCACGTCTGGTCTAGTACATGTCATGGCATACATTATAGATCCCACTGCTGAAGCATATGAAATTCTATCCGTACTCTCTCTTATTGAGGGTTGTCGGACAATCCCTCTTAAGAGAGGTTAATTCATGGCCCATCGGAAGATAGTCTTTCATGGAATTAATCATACTGAACCTCTTCAGTATAGTATCAATGTATGTGGATTGAGATAATCCAAGCAATCTTCTAGATCTATCTCTATAGATCTCATCCTAGGATGTAAGATGCTTCTCCCAAATCCTTCATGGCAAATTGAGATGATAGCCAACCTTTATTCCTTGTAAATGCAGGAATGTCATTTCCGATTAAAGAATGTCATCCACATACAAAACAAGAAATATAATGAACTGAACCATTTGCCCATTTATAAATGCAAGGTTCCCTCTTCATTCTTAATGAAGCCATATGATTTGATCACCTTATCAAATCGTATGTTCCAACCCGTGAAGCTTGCTTTAATCCATAAAAGCGATTTTTTTGAAGCTTGCACCACTTAGGGACTCTCTGCAGATATAAACCTTCAGGTTGCATCATATACACTCTTCTTCTAAATATCCCATTTAGAAAAGCGGTTTTAACATCCATCTGCCAGATTTCATAATCTAAGTGTGCTGCTATCGCAAGCATAATCGAATGGATTTGAGCATTGCCACAGGAGAACAATGTCGTCGATCATAGTCAATACCATAACGTTGACCATATCCCTTGGCAACCAGAGGGCTTTATAGGTCTCTACTTTCCGTCTGCGCCCCGTTTTCTATTTGAAAATCCACTTACACCCTATGGTTTAATCCCTTCTGGGTGGGTCAACTAATGTCCATACATCATTGACCTTCATGGATTCCATTTCGGATTGCATGGCTCCAAGCATTTATCAGAGTCATACCTCTGCATCGCATCCATGTAGGTGATCGGATCCTCACTGTTTCATCAAGTTCGACAGGATCCCCATTCCGGACCAAAGAAACCATAGTATATGTCGGACTGACGTGGTACTCTCCCTGATCGCCCTTAAGTGGTGCATCTAAGATGGGTTCTGGATCTGATCTAATCAAATCCGACTCAATTGGGTTTTAGTGAGATGGTGTCGGATCTTTACATGTTGAACTTTCTCTAAGCTCAACATTAGAGCTTTAGTTCTTCACTAGAAAATTCTTTCTCTAGAAAATAGCTCTATTGCTTACGAACAACTTTGTTCTTCAGCAAAGTAAGTAATATCCTTTAGTTTCTTAGGATAAACCAACAAAGAACATTCTGTCAGACTTGGTTCAAGTTTGTCTGTTTCAAAACGTTTGACATATGCGGGACACCCCCAAACCCTAAGGTGAGAGCAGCATTGGCTTACGTCCAGTCCACATCTCATGTGGTGTTTTATTTACAGACTTACTTGGAACCTTATTTAGAATGTAGCAGGCTGACTCAAGTTGCATATTCCCAAAAGGATATGGGCCAGACTTGCAAACCCCATCATGGATCGAACCATGTCCAACAAGTTCGATTTCTTCTTTCTGATACACCGTTATACTGTGGTACCAGGAGGAGTCCATTGGGAGAGAATCCCATTCTCTTCCTAGATATGTCAAAACTCATTGAAAAGGTATTCCGCCTCCTCGATCTGATCGAAGAGTTTTAATACTTCTTTTCCAGTTTATTTTTCTACTTCATTACGATACAATTTGAAACATTTCAAAATGATTCAGATTATGTCTCATTAAATAGGACATAACCATACCTAGAAAAGGTCGTCTGTAAACGTAATGAAATATGAATACCCGCCTCTAGCATCTGTGCTCATTGGCCCTCATATATCAGAATGTACAAGGGTCAATAAATCACTAGCTCGTTCACCTTTTTCCGGTAAAAGGTGATTTGGTCATCCTTACAAGAAGACATGACTCACAGGTTGTCAATGATTCACAATCATTAACATTGAAGATTCCCTCTTTACTTAACCTGTTTCATCCTGTTGTTGTTAATATGACCTAGCCTATGATGCCAAAGGTAGACATCCGTGACATTATCTATTCTAGGGACGCTTACTTGACTTGTTACATTACATTAACAGGCTGTGATAACAAGTAGAATCCCATTACTCAATTGTTCATTCATTACAGTAACACCATTCATAATGATATCACAAGAACATTTTTTTATTGAAATTTCATAACCGTTCATGGCCAAAAGACTTACAGAAATTACATTCAATAAGAACGTAGGACAATAGTGACAATCACTCAAGACAACTACATTGAGAATTGAAAACAATGTTTGAGATTTCCTAAAGCTAGTACTGGAACAGATCTTCCATCTCCAACATTCAGAATCTCTCGCTGTTTTCAAATCTCTCATTAACCTGAAGTCCTTGCAACGAATTGCATATATTAAAAGGACTTCAGTATCTAATACCCAGTCGAATTATCACAAATAGAGAAATTACAAGGTGTTATCATATAAATACCTTGATCCGCAACTGATTGCCCTTTTCTCTTGCTTCGCCTGTTTGGGTCAAGTGAGGCAAGGTACTGAGGACAATTTCTCTTCTAATGCCCTGCTTCTTACAATAGAAGCATTCTGCCTGACTTTGGTCATCCTTAATCTTTTTGTCTGACTATGCTGAGTTTTCAGCTTTCTATACCAATTATTGAAGTTGGACCAGTCAACTTGTCATTATCCAATAATGAGCAAGTGACAAACTTGTGGCCATTCTACATAAAAAAAATTTGGTATTAGTAATGAATGACTAACACAGTAGACTTGGACTTTGTTAAGATACTCCCATTTTATACAAATTGTACCTCTACTCCAATTCGAAAATTACTCTAATTCTTTAGTGGCACTAGAACCAATAGATCGAATGGCCCGGTGTGGCCGGCCACCCATATGCACCTATTGGTAGGTTCTAAACTATTGCTTCACTAAGCAATTCTAGTGAATTTTGCCTAGGTCTTCGCAAGCTTGGCTCCACCGAATACCCTAGTCAGGTCCAACCATTAAATGATAGGGTTAAGTCTAATCAACTAATGACGACCAATTCGAGTGTCGCTCGGCTCACCTGACGCCTATTGAAGGTACACTTAACTCATCATATATGAATGACAATTCCAATACTTAATAAGTACCAGGCGTGTCGCGCCTCCAATAATTATCAAAAATTGGACCCATTATTACCCAACTTAATGGGAGGCTATGACCTAGTTATCCCCATAACCATTTCATTTTAAGGACCTAATATTTTAGAGAATTTCATAATTAGGATAGATGAGAAGATCCGGTTAGTCTAATTCTTCCACTGACTTCACCAAATCAGATTAGACTCAAACCGGTTAAGGAGGCACCTAAATTAGTCAACTGATTTTTCTTTAGGCATGAGCTAACTCGAATCATTAAGTGATCCAATCAAAATGTGATTGACCATGTCGGCCAGATAAGTAAGATCGGTGGAAGGGATATGCCCATTAACTCGCAAAAACGAATCAGTGCGAGTAGCTCCCCAATTAAAAACCACCGGTCAAAACTGCCAAACTTACCTTAGACACCGACTGGTTAATCAATTTCGATTTGATTACTCAAATGACTCGGGCTACACCTCTGAGCCTAAATCAAGTTCCATTTTGGTCTAATCAAAGACATGGATTTGATCCATCCACAACTATTGTAAATTGACCTAGAATTTTTTGACTTAATCTAGTTACTACTTAATTAGATTTGATCAATTAATTCTATTTGTCCATGTATGATTCTAACCTTAGGTCTAACCCAATCCTAGGAACTTGATTCAAGCTAACCTATATGCCCCAAAGAATTATGCAATGTCAATTAGTTGAGTCACAATTCTATTTCATAACACTTAATTTTTAATTAAGTAATAGACTTATGAAAGTTTTGATCATTGCATATTTCTTTTAAATACATATTAATTACAATCTTTCAGTTCTTAAAACTCTTTTTCAGATCTGAGTATTTGTAATTAATCATATGTAATCAGATTTAATTCATGTTTAAGTCATTATGTTTTATGTTCATGCATCACATATACATAACAACATGAATTAATTCAAACAACATACATCTTATGTATTTGTTTTTTTCACTTTCATTTTCAGATGTGATTTGTTCATTAAAATCAGAGATTATATGAATCATAAAATTTGTTTAGATCTAATCTAAACAATATTATGATTTTAGATTTATTCATGTTACTAATCTTAACACAAACATGCATCATATGCATTCAAAATTTCAGATCTAGTTAATCATGCATAATCAGCAATTAAATCAATCATAAAAAATACTTTAGATCTAATCTAAGCGTACTCATAATTTCATATTTAATTGTAAAAATTAAAACATAAAAGTTTAAACATGAACCTGGCTCTGATACCACCGAAAGTGAATCCTAAGTTCTTCGGTGTTAAGCATGCTGATTTTTTTAAAAAAAACCATGGCTGAACCTGATCTGGTTGCCTACGTACCCCTTCATAAGGAGAATCAAGCCATACGTAGTTCTTAAGTTTCAAAAACGCAGCAGAAAAATCGAATCAAACAATTTAATTCATGCATGCTTGCAAGATCAAATCTAGAAATCAGCACCTTTAAGAACACATAGGATTATGCCGGAATTGTTTAAACAATTATGCTAAAAACTTTCATGCATGATTAAACTATCAGATCTGAAACTTAAGAACTCTATTCCAATTAATCTCCGAATATCCATCGAATGGATTCTGGAAGATATCTCCGTGAGGAGCCCCAAAAGAGGGTAAAACCTTGGGGAATCAGACCTAGATCTTGACACCATAATAAATGATTAATGCTAGATTAATACCTTTTATGATGGGTGAAAGTTGTGGATCTGATCCTTGACTTCGCAGCCACGCACACGAATGGCCTGTACGAGAAGTACACGCGAAGTTTCTGAAGAGATTCAATTCTGCGGAAGTGCTAGCTTGCGTAGAATTTCTTAAGGCTAAAATTTGATCTTCCCAACGCTATCAACTTTTGAACCGCCTTCTTGGAAGAACTTGGAGGAAAGGTTTGGAGGGATTGAAGAGGACTTAGATCTGATCTAAAGACTCTTATCAGGGACCCCTAACACTAATGGCGCGATGGATTTAGAGGAGGAAGAAATCGGCTAGATTGAATGCAGAATTTTTCCATGCATGAACTAGGGTTCCTCTCTTTTCTTTTTCCTTTTTTCTTCTTCTTTTTCTCTCTTTTTTCCTTGAATTCGACCACCAGCTGATGGAGGTCCTTTTAATGTTGCTATCCCCTCTAACTTCATGCCAACCATCCCATATTTGTGGAGGATTTTGTGGGGTTTTGAATTTTGAATTCAAAATTCAAGTTCATGTGCCATTACATGATGAAGCTTGATCTAATCTAAACCATTCATCATGTTGCCACTTCCCTCTTTCAATTTCGAAATTCCCATGCCCCCAATCAGATTAGAGGGTCATGCGGTGATTTTGTGGTGATTAAATTCGAATTCAACCTTAATTAGAAGTGAGATAAAGATAAGGATGACATATGCCATGAAGAGAGAATTTGATCTTATCCAATTCTTTTCATGAATTTATCTCTCAATTTCGACCCATCTAATGATGAAAGATGTTGACCCCCTAATGGATTTTGATGAATACAAAACACTAGAGCATAATTCCATTATATCTTAACAATTTAATTAAGGAATTCATGTGTTTTATCTAGAATATTGTTGAGAAATGTCTAGGCAAGTTCCCATAATTTTTATGAATTCATTGAAGAACATTTTGAGTTAATGAAAAAGTTCAGGGACAGCCGAGACGTCTCCTGATGGTTTCAGAGACATCTCTGGCACAAACAGGAAGAACTGGCACACTTGGAGACGTCCCCGGCACCTGCCGAGTCGTCCCCGCGTTAGCGGAGTCGACTCTCTCAGTAGCGGAGTCGACTCTCTCAGTGGCGGCAGAAAGGCAGTTTTCAAGAAATATGCGCGAGACGTCCCCACTGTACGCCGAGTCGTCCCCGCAGGTAAAAAGGAGAGTTCCAGAGTCGTCCCCAAGATAGCCGAGACGGCTCTCTCAGGGTTTTCCAGAGAATGGTTTTTTCGGTGATAAGGCAGCGGAGTCGACCCTGAAACAGCGGAGCCGTCCCCATGCATAAAGTGCAGACGAGCCGAGACGTCCCCTGAAAGAGCGGAGTCGACTCTCTCAGAGGAATTCCAGAGGACATGTCTTTCGGAGATAAAGAAGCGGAGTCGTCCCCAAGGCAGCAGGAGTCGTCCCCACGCAAAAAGTGCAGACAAGCCGAGACGTCCCCGTAAAGTGCCGAGTCGACCCCAGACAACATAAAAAGTAAAATCCTGTAGGCGAGACGTCCCTCATTGTAGCGGAGACGTCCCCGGAGCGCCTGGGACGCGACTGACAGCTTTTTAGGTTTGGTTTGAATTTCAAATCCTTCTCTTTTTGTTTCTAACGGCTATATTTGCTTTTTGGGCTATAAAAAGGGACCTCTTAAGTGGTTCTCAATAACTCTTCACCAACCAAAAAGTTAGATCATTCAAGAGAGAAGTTAGAAAGAAAAGCTCAAGGGAGTGAGTGCATTCAAGGAAGGAAATCAAGTATTCTCAAGTCTCCCAAGCGATTTCAAGCTCAACCACTCTCGTGCGCTCGGAATTCGAAGCTCACACTCAACCCTACGCGCTCCACCTCGGAAGAATCAACATCTCCCATGCTTCCAACGGCAAAAGGATTCTTCTGGGTTACATTATTCATAATTGTTATATTTGCTTCTTAGAGCTTTTATTTCCTTTTGTAAACTCTTTTATTGTGGTGCTTGTTCCAGTCAAGGGACTTGGAACAAGGGAAAGGCGTCCCAAGCCTAAGAGAAATTGGAGGTTTTAGGGTTTGTTGTGAGCCCGGTGTAAAACAACGAGTTGGGTAGTGAACTCGCAAAACTACCGTACTGTAATCTTGGATTATAGTGGAAATTCCCAAAGGCACTTTGGGGAGTGGATGTAGGAGCGGTGAAGGCTCCGAACCACTATAAAACCGTGTGTTTGTGGTTGTCTCTTCTTATCTCTTTATCCTTATTTTTAGTTCAATATATTTGTGTGTTTTATTTTTAATTAGGCAAAAAGTTTTTAAAACACCCAATTCACCCCCCTCTTGGGTGACCATCTCTGGGCAACAAGTGGTATCAGAGCAGGTGCTCTGTATATTTCTTGAAAGACCTAACCGTCTTAGCTAAAGATCTAGATGGCAACACCCTTTAACAATGTTCCTGCCGAGGGGCAAGCAACCAATAGACCTCCACTCTTCAATGGGACAAATTATACCTATTGGAAGATGAGAATGAGAATTTTCATTCAAGCACAAGACTATGCCTTGTGGAGGGTTATAGTCAAGGGACCACAAGAACCATCACACGTGGTGAATGGCATTCGAGTTCCCAAACCTGAGGAGGATTGGGATGAGAATGATGATAGGATGGCTCAACTCAATTCTAGAGCCATGAACTCATTATTTTGTTCTCTAGATGTAAATGAGTTCAATAGAGTCTCTACATGCAGTTCCGCTAAAAAATATGGGATAGGCTTGAAGTTACCCACGAGGGTACAAATCAAGTCAAAGAGTCCAAAGTGAACATTCTAGTTCACAAGTATGAATTGTTTAAGATGGAACCTAATGAAACCATCACATGCATGTTTACACGTTTTACCGAAATTATTAATGGTCTAAAAAGCTTGGGCAAATCTTACACTAACCCCGAACTTGTGAGTAAAATTCTCAGGTCACTGCCAAAAGCATGGGAAGCAAAGGTCACGGCGATTGTAGAAGCCAAAGACCTCAACACCTTGGGGCTAGAACAACTCTTGGGCTCATTGATGACACATGAGCTCACGATGAAGCAGCATGAAGAAGAGTTGCCAAAGAAAAAGACAATCGCACTCAAGGCTACCTCAAGTGTATGTGAAGAAGAGAGCAGTGAGAGTGAAGAAGAAAGTCAAGATGAGGACTTGGGTTTGATAGTAAGAAAATTTAAAAAGTTCATGAGAAGAAAGAAACCATTCCCAAGAAAGAAATTTGGAGGGAGAAATGATTGGAAAAAAGAAAAAGAAAAAGAAAGAGACCCAATCGTATGCTATGACTGCAAGAGACCGGGACATATTCGTTCCGAATGCCCACAACAAAAGAAGCATTTTGGAAAGAAGAAGAAAAAGGCATTGAAGGCAACATGGGATGACAGTGACACATCATCCTCCGAGGAAGAGAAGGAAGAGACCGCCAATCTATGCTTCATGGCGCTCGAAGATGACGAGGTATGTCAAAACCCAACTATAAATTTTACTTTAGAAGAATTATATGATGCTTTTCAAGAACTTATGGGTGATTGTAGTATGTTAGGAGCAAAGAATAAAGAATTAAAAGCCTCAAATCAAAAACTAAAGAAAAATATTGAAAACCTATTAACTGAAAAGGAGAGCGTTAAAAATATGAACACTACTAACCTAAAAATCGAAAATTCAAGACTTAGCACTGAAAATGAAAAGGCAAAAACACTAATCAAGGAATTAAATCTAAAAGTAAATTCCCTACTCAATAGTAATACCTCACTTGCGCAAACTGTTGAATCTTTTAAAAAGGATATGAAAGAACTAGTTAAAGAAAATTTGAATCTTAAGAATGAGGTACATAAGTACAAGCCAATTGTTGAAAAATTCACACAAAGCTCTGAAAAATTAAATCTTATTCTTTCAAATCAAAGAGCTGTTTTCAATAAAGCCGGATTAGGATATAAAACTAATAAGCAACAAAAGTATCTAAAGAATTTCTTTGTAAAAGCAAAAGATGTAAAAACTGAAAAACCAACATGCTTTCTTTGTGGAAAGAACGGACATAAAGCCTACTCTTGTATTCAAAGAAAAATCCAAACTAACAAGGGTACATTTGTAAAAGCTAAAAATATAACTAAAGTATGGGTGCCTAAGGGAGTCAACTACACTAACCACGAAGGACCCAAGAAAACTTGGATACCTAAGAGCTTCACATGATCATTCTGCAGATATGCCTTGCAGCCGAAAATAAAAAGAGAATGTGGTATCTTGATAGTGGTTGCTCAAGGCATATGACCGGTGACAAGAGTCTCTTCGTCACCTTGGAATCAAAAGAAGGAGTAGTCACATTTGGAGACAATGCTAAAGGTCGAATTATTGGTGTTGGTAAAATCTCCATATCACCCTCCTCATTTATAGATAATGTATTGTTAGTTAATGGACTAAAACATAATTTATTAAGTATAAGTCAATTTTATGACAAGGGCTTTAAAGTGTCATTTGAATCATCACTATGCATAATTAATAGTCCAATTGATAATGAGATCATACTCACAGGACATAGGCATGGAAACGTTTACATGGTAGATCTTGATGATCTCACCATGAGGGATGGCCAATGTCTTGTAGCCATGAATCCCAAAATCAATGAGACTAGTTGGTTATGGCATCGTAGGTTAGGGCATGCTAGCATGGATTTAATCTCTAAATTGATCACAAAGGATCTAGTCAAAGGACTACCACAAATAGACTTTGAAAAGAATAAAATTTGTGCGGCATGTCAATTAGGGAAACAAACAAGAAGTTCTTTCAAGTCTAAGAACATAGTCTCAACATCAAAACCCTTAGAACTAATTCACATGGATTTGTTTGGACCCACTAGAACTGCTAGTCTAGGGGGTAAGAAATTTGGTCTTGTCATTGTTGATGATTTTTCACGTTTTACATGGGTTTCATTTCTTGCACACAAAGATGAGTCCTTTCTCGCTTTTGTCAAGTTTCATAATAAGGTTTCGAATGAACTCAATCTTAAACTAAAAGCAATTAGGAGTGATCATGGTACCGAGTTTGAAAATCAACACTTTGAAAAGTTTTGTGACGAAAATGGTATCAATCACAATTTCTCGGCACCTAGGACACCCCAACAAAATGGGAGTGGTAGAAAGGAAGAATCGCACACTAGCCGATATGGCTCGTACCATGTTGTGCGAATCGGATCTACCAAAGTATTTCTGGGCTGAAGCAATAAATACCTCATGTTATATCTTAAATCGTGCTTTAGTTAGATCCATCTTAAAGAAAACACCGTATGAATTGATAAAAGGTAAGAAACCAAATATAAGTTATTTTCATGTTTTCGGTTGTCGATGCTTTATTTTGAATAATGGAAAGGACAATCTCAGTAAATTTAGTGCTAAATCAGATGAGGGGATCTTCTTAGGTTATTCCTCATCTAGTAGAGCATACAGGGTCTTCAACAAGAGAACTCTCGTTGTTGAAGAATCCATTCATGTTGTTTTTGATGAAACTAATGGAGATTCTTCTAGAAAAGAAGAAGATGGTGATGCAGGTATACTTGAAGACTGAATAAAGGAATTCTCCATACAAGACAAACAACATGAGGATGAGGTCAAGGAAGATACAAATCAGCAAGATGAAGAAGGTCAACCTCCATCAAAAATTCAAGATTTTCCTAAAGAATGGAGGTATGCACATGGTCATCCAAAGGATCTAATCCTTGGTGATCCTTCACAAGGTATAAGAACTAGATCCTCTTTAAGAAACACTAGTAATTACCTTGCTTTCGTATCACAAATAGAGCCTAAATCACTAGAAGAAGCTGAAAAAGATGATAATTGGATGAATGCTATGCAAGAGGAATTAAATCAATTCGAAAGAAATGAAGTTTGGACTCTAATGAAAAGACCCCCTAATGTTTCAATTATAGGTACCAAGTGGGTGTATAGAAATAAACTAGATGAAGATGGAATAGTAATAAGAAACAAAGCTAGGCTAGTGGCCAAAGGATATAATCAGGAGGAAGGAATAGATTTTGACGAAACTTTTGCTCCTGTTGCTAGATTAGAGGCTATTAGACTACTTTTAGCATATGCATGCTTCATGGATTTTAAACTTTATCAAATGGATGTAAAAAGTGCATTTTTAAATGGCTATATAATGGAGGAAGTTTATGTAGGACAACCTCCAGGTTTTGAAAATCACTTACATCCAGATTATGTTTATAAATTGCATAAAGCATTGTATGGACTTAAGCAAGCCCCTAGGGCGTGGTATGAAAGGTTAAGTAATTTCCTAATTGAGAACAAATTCAAGAGAGGAAATGTAGACAAAACCCTCTTTATTAAAAGAAAAGGAAATGACTTATTGCTTGTACAAATTTATGTGGATGATATAATTTTTGGTGCTACTAATGATAGTCTTTGTCAAGAGTTTGCCAAGCTTATGCAGGGAGAATTTGAAATGAGCATGATGGGTGAGCTCAACTTCTTCCTTGGGTTACAAATAAAACAATCAGAGGAAGGCATCTTCATCAGTCAGTCCAAATACATCAAGGAAATGCTGGAAAAATTCAAGATGAAGGATGCAAAGGAAATCAGCACACCCATGGGCTCAAGTTGCAAGCTAGACAAAGATGAAAAAGGTAAAAGTATAGACTGCAAATTATACAGAGGTATGATAGGCTCTCTACTTTATCTTACTGCTAGTAGACCAGATATATTATTCAGTGTTTGTATGTGTGCTAGATACCAAGCATGTCCTAAGGAATCACACTTGCAAGCTGTTAAGAGAATTTTTAGATATCTAGTAGGGACATCTAATGTAGGCTTATGGTATTCTAAACAATCTGACATAAACTTAATTGCTTATTCCGATGCTGATTTTGCCGGGTGCAAACTCGACAGAAAAAGCACAAGTGGCACATGTCAATTCTTGGGTGCCAATTTGGTTTCTTGGTTTAGCAAGAAACAAAATTCAGTTGCTTTGTCCACAGCTGAGGCTGAGTACATTGCAGCTGGAAGCTGTTGTGCCCAAGTTCTTTGGATTAAGCAACAACTTGAAGACTTCGGTATCAAAATGGATAATATACCAATTAAATGTGATAATACAAGTGCAATTAATTTAACAAAAAATCCTGTCCAACACTCTAAGTCAAAGCATATAGAGATTAGGCATCATTTTATTAGGGATCATGTGCTGAAAAATGATGTGATGATTGAATATGTATGTACAGAAAATCAATTAGCTGATATCTTTACAAAGCCCCTTTGTAAAGAAAGATTCAATTTCTTAAGGAATGCCTTGAGCTTGTATGATCCTAGCAAATGAGTTGAATTTGTATTGGATTACTTTGCCACTCAAACTAGTAATCAACCTCAAGGTAGACATAAGTGAAAACATGAATTCATCTAAGCTAAATGACGAACTGTTTGACTTTCCGGAGGATGGTTACCCTCCCTTGGACTCTTCATGGAGATATTTTCAGAACCTATTTCATAGGTATTCGAAATTTGGTCAAACATTCCTCATTTCAATATTAATAATTCAAAAAAATTATTATCAAATTATTATAGGTTGTATCATTAAGGGGGAGGATCACAAACAAATTCACTCTAAGTTTATCAAAAGAGATCATGTCGATTAGGGTAATTAACCAAAATTGGGAGAAGATAGAATACAGTCTGAAATTTTTCAGTGCCGGAGACGTCTCTGGCAAATCGCAGAGACGTCCCCCCAAGGGGAGACGTCTCGCCTTAGTCGCGGAGACGTCTCGGGGACCGAATGAGGGCTTTTTAAATAGGTCGAAATCGCTCGAGCCGACTCGAGCTTTCTCCCTCATTCCCGACCAAAACGGAAAACCCTAGCCTCCATTTGCTCTCCACCTCAAATCCCAGCCTCCGTTTGCTCTAAATCACAAACCCTAGCATCCATGGCACCAAAGAAAGCTAGGACAACCCGTGGGAGGCGACCTAGAGTAGCGGCCGACGGTGAGGAACGGCGGGAAGAACCCTCCGCGCCTTCTTCTCCGGTTGCTCCGCCGACCACGATGATTTCCTGTGCAAATCGCACAGTCACGACTGGTAGGTACATCGATTTCTCCTTTTTAGATCATGAGGGGTTCTCTATTGGAGAGAGACTCCGAGCTCAAGGGTGGGAGCACCTTTGCACACTAAATACCTCGACCTATTCCGGCCTAGTTAGAGAGTTTTTTAGCAATATGGCATTAGGGGACCAAGGGTACACTGGATGTGTCCGGGGGACATTAGTGGAAGTAAATGAAGATGTCCTATCCACTGTCCTACAAATCCCTAAGGACGGTGAGGCTCCAACCTCACTTCCCCAAAGGGAATTAGCCCTAAATCTGCTGTTAGGACAAGAGGACTGCGGCCCTCTTGATGTTATCAACTCCCAAGACCTAAACGCCGAAATGAGATTACTTTTAAGTATTGTCAACCGGGTCTTGTTTCCCAAAACCGGTCGCTTCGATTTTGTTTCGGAGCGAGACTTAGCTATTATGCATCATATCTTACAAGGGATCCCTCTAAACCTTCCTAGACTCATGCTAAATTACATTGCCCTATGTCATAGGTATTCTAGATTTAGTATACCCTATGGCATGATCTTTACCTTAATCTTTAAACACTTCAAGGTTCCCATTCCAACAAATGAACCTGCAAAGGCCTTGAGAAACACCGACTACTATAATGAGGGCACAATGAGAAGAATGGAGTTTCATAAGATAGATGGGTCGTGGGTCAAGGTTCCAAAAAGAAAAGCACAAACCATAGAGCCTGAAATCCCACATCATGAGTCTGACCATCACTCTCCTCCGCCTAGCCACATGAACATCCCTGATATTCCCTCCAGCTCAGCTGGACCTTCCACATCCATGCCACCACCTCCTCCAGTCAGTGGGCCCTCCTTCCTATCAGAGGATCAGATGCACACCTTAGCATCTGCCATTTGCCAGCAGATAAGGGAGGAGATGAGATCCATGATCTCCACAGAGTTGGCCCCCATCAGAGCTTCACATGAAGGGCTTCTACAAGAGATGAAGGATATTAGAAGTCAAATTGAAGCTACAACACAAGAAATAATTGGTATGGGTGCCACCCAAACCATCAGATCATTAGAGCTCAAGGACAGCTTGAAGAGCATTTCCAAGAGTCTTAAAGAGCTAACAAAGCCAGATGGCAATGTGAGCACCTTAGTTGCCCAACTCAGAGGAAGAATTGAAATGGCAACTATAGAGTTTGAGGCACTTGTGGCAGGTTTCCACAAGTCACAGGGAGATCAATTTAAGACCCTCATGGATTCTATCAATGCATTCATAGATGCAGCTTGTAAGGCTTATGCACAAAGTACAACTAGTAGGCCCCATGAGCAACGTCGCCGATGATGGATATCTTGTAGGATCTTCTTTTTGTAAATCCTAGGCTATTTTGAAACACCTTTTGTATTAGAAATCAATACTTGTAATGATTTCTTCTTTTGACTATGTACTGACTTCAAAGGTTTATGATGACATATGAATGAATACAATCTCTTTTGAACACTTTGTGTACATTGCCAATTCTGCGTATGTGTTTCTGTGATTGTGTATGTGATTGTATGATATGCCATAAAAATCTTACCACATACCTTGAGTGTTCAAATTTGATACAAAGAAACAATGCACATAAAACAGGGGGAGCACATCTTGTGATAACTATGTTAAACTAAAAGATAAGTCTGAAATGAATTCCAAAACAAAGGGGGAGTGATATGAATACATTAATAGAAATGACTTGGACAGGGGGAGCACAACTTGAATATCCTTGAGTAAAATGAATGCTGAATTCCACTATAAATTGAGTCTTAAGCACCTAAGGATAATTTGTCCCCTTCATGTTGCTGACAAAAAGGGGGAGTAGATAGTATATGGAATGCAAAATTTATAATAGATATTGAATATGGAGATATTGAAAGGGGGAGTATGAAAGGGGGAGTAGACATGGATATTGAATATGGAATGCAAAATTTTTAATCTTACTCCAAAGTTGAATTAGGAAAGATAAAATTGAAGAATATTGATTTTAAGATAATTGCCCTTCTGGAAAAGAAAGGGGGAGTCAAAAAGAATCTAGCTTTCAATTATCTTCAGCATCAATATTTCATTTTAACTTGATTCAAACTCAGTTCATATGCCAAAATCATTTAAGAACTATAAAGATCAATCTTATGCACAAGGAAATATTATATCCGATCAAATACTGTGTATATGTTTAAATTTCAAATTTTGCATATACTCAGTGTTTTGTCATCATCAAAAAGGGGGAGATTGTTGACCCCCTAATGGATTTTGATGAATACAAAACACTAGAGCATAATTCCATTATATCTTAACAATTTAATTAAGGAATTCATGTGTTTTATCTAGAATATTGTTGAGAAATGTCTAGGCAAGTTTCCATAATTTTTATGAATTCATTGAAGAACATTTTGAGTTAATGAAAAAGTTCAGGGACAGCCGAGACGTCTCCTGATGGTTTCAGAGACGTCTCTGGCACAAACAGGAAGAACTGGCACACTTGGAGACGTCCCCGGCACCTGCCGAGTCGTCCCCGCGTTAGCGAAGTCGACTCTCTCAGTAGCGGAGTCGACTCTCTCAGTGGCGGCAGAAAGGCAGTTTTCAAGAAATATGCGCAAGACGTCCCCACTGTACGCCGAGTTGTCCCCGCAGGTAAAAAGGAGAGTTCCAGAGTTGTCCCCAAGATAGCCGAGACGGCTCTCTCAGGGTTTTCCAGAGAATGGTTTTTTCGGTGATAAGGCAGCGGAGTCGACCCTGAAACAGCGGAGCCGTCCCCATGCATAAAGTGCAGACGAGCCGAGACGTCCCCTGAAAGAGCGGAGTCGACTCTCTCAGGGAATTCCAGAGGACATGTCTTTCGGAGATAAAGAAGCGGAGTCGTCCCCAAGGCAGCGGAGTCGTCCCCACGCAAAAAGTGCAGACAAGCCGAGACGTCCCCGTAAAGTGCCGAGTCGACCCCAGACAACATAAAAAGTAAAATCCTGTAGGTGAGACGTCCCTCGTTGTAGCGGAGACGTCCCCGGAGCGCCTGGGACGCGACTGACAGCTTTTCAGGTTTGGTTTGAATTTCAAATCCTTCTCTTTTTGTTTCTAACGGCTATATTTGCTTTTTGGGCTATAAAAAGGGACCTCTTAAGTGGTTCTCAACAACTCTTCACCAACCAAAAAGCTAGATCATTCAAGAGAGAAGTTAGAAAGAAAAGCTCAAGGGAGTGAGTGCATTCAAGGAAGGAAATCAAGTATTCTCAAGTCTCCCAAGCGATTTCAAGCTCAACCACTCTCGTGCGCTCGGGATTCGAAGCTCACACTCAACCCTACGCGCTCCACCTCGGAAGAATCAACATCTCCCACGCTTCCAACGGCAAAAGGATTCTTCCGGGTTACATTATTCATAATTGTTATATTTGCTTCTTAGAGCTTTTATTTCCTTTTGTAAACTCTTTTATTGTGGTGCTTGTTCCAGTCAAGGGACTTGGAACAAGGGAAAGGCGTCCCAAGCCTAAGAGAAATTGGGGGTTTTAGGGTTTGTTGTGAGCCCGGTGTAAAACAACGAGTTGGGTAGTGAACTCGCAAAACTACCGTACTGTAATCTTGGATTATAGTGGAAATTCCCAAAGGCACTTTGGGGAGTGGATGTAGGAGCGGTGAAGGCTCCGAACCACTATAAAACCGTGTGTTTGTGGTTGTCTCTTCTTATCTCTTTATCCTTATTTTAGTTCATATATTTGTGTGTTTTATTTTTAATTAGGCAAAAAGTTTTTAAAACACCCAATTCACCCCCCTCTTGGGTGACCATCTCTGGGCAACAAAAGAGGTCTCTGATGTTGCCAAGTATCCCATGGCACCATTAAATAACTTAAATTAATTTTTAATCATATTAAAAATCAATTTATGGTGCCATGCATGGATATGTGACAAGTGGATTTCAAGATCCGAACAGTTTCAGATCAAACCCATTTAATTTAATTAAATCCTAACAAATAGAATGATCCAATTACCATGGGTTGAACCTAATCCAATTAGGTCAATCCCTAATTAAGCACAAATTTAATCTAATTTAATTTGGTCAACCTAAGTTCTCTTGATTCAGACCTAATCCAATCAGGTCAAAAACCCTGATTGAGCCCAGAATTGAATCTAATTCAATTTGGCTCATCCTTAGTCTAATTACTCAATCCAATTGAGTTCATTAGCAATCTAATTACTAATTAATCCTCCGATAATTACTTTAATTATTTTATAAGATAATTTACCAATCGAATTGACCAAATTATTCCTGAATGATTCTTAATCATTCATCAGCCTTCTTGATCAATCAGGAATGTTCTATGCGTGTGACCTCATAGGTTCGAACCTAAGCCGGTAGTATAGGAACGACTTCCTACACTAATCGATGTGACCATCTAACAATGGTACCCGACGTCCGGATAGGCCGAATATATGCGAAGCAAGTATTCTGGAACCCTGAATTATGGTTACTTTATAATTCAATCCCTTTGACTCCTAATGCCAGGATGACTTAGAGCTCACTGTCAACCCTATAATTAGTACATCCATTATGTGATTAATTTTAGATATCCCGTGACTCCTCACTGGGATTACCCTGGCCAAGGTTTTGCTAAATTAATCACAAGACATTATCTCCTGTTTCCAAGAGGGGTCAATTCCATCTCAACTCACAACTGACTACGCAAGTACTTGACTGCACCCAGTGACCTTCCTTCACTAAATTAGAAATTCTGGTAGTTCGGTACCAAAGTACAATGAGTTGCTTGCTAGTCACAGGTTACGATCTCAGGTCAGAGGGCCAAACTTATACCCATATCCACTCGGAACATCTCTTGACATTAGAGCATTTCGGAATTGGTCACATTCAGTGAAATGTACTCCTACACTTTACCTGTGTGGCATACCAGTGTCTCTACACTCCTTGGTTAAGAGGACAACCAACGTATATGTCACACAACGACCTAATCTCGATAATACTGTCGTCCTAGTAACAACATATCATTTGGTCGCGAACTAGTTTAAGGACTCGAAGATAAATTCTCTTTTATCATTAATAAGTCCTAAGGACTTCATCATATAAGAGTCCATTTGAAGATGTAAAATGATGAATAATGCCAAAAAATACTTTATTAATTTGTCAATTCATTTATAAAATTCAATCATCAACATGCTGACGATTGACATTTAGGATACAATTCCCAACAACTCCCATTTAGCCTAAAGCCAATCAGCACAGTATCTAATACCCATCTTCGACTTGTGTTCGTTGAACTCTTTGATGCCGAGGACTTTGGTAAATGGGTCAGCCAGATTTTCTTTTGTGTCGATCTTCTGAAGATCAATATCACCTCGTTCGACGATATCTCGAACCAAGTGGTAGCGACGTAGAATATGCTTGGTCCGCTGATGTGCTTTGGGTTCTCTTGCTTGAGCTATGGCTCCAGTATTGTCACAAAATATAGACACTGGACCATCAATGGAGTGTGTCACTCCAAGCTCGGTGATGAACTTTCGCAACCACACAGCTTCCTTGGCGGCATTAGATGCTGCGATATATTCTGCTTCACATGTAGAATCTGCCACTGTATGCTGCTTGGAACTCTTCAAGCAGATGGCCCTACCCTTAACAGTAAAGATATATCCCGACACGCTCTTGCTATCATCTTGATCTGACTAAAAACTTGAGTCGGTATATCCCACAAGTTTTAAGTCAGAATCACCGTAGACCAGCCACTGATCTTTAGTATTTCTCAAATACTTAAGGATGATTTTTACAACATTCCAGTGGTTGCTACCTGGATCTGATTGGTATCTGCTCACTACTCCTAGTGAGTATGCCACGTCTGGTCTAGTACATATCATGGCATACATTATAGATCCCACTGCCGAAGCATATGGAATTCTATCTATACTCTCTCTTTCTTGAGGGGTTGTCGGACAATCCCTCTTAGAGAGGTTAATTCCATGGCCCATCGGAAGATAGCCTTTCTTGAAATTAATCATACTGAACCTCTTCAGTATAGTATCAATGTATGTGGATTGAGATAATCCAAGCAATCTTCTAGATCTATCTCTATAGATCTTCATCCCTAGGATGTAAGATGCTTCTCCCAAATCCTTCATGGCAAATTGAGATGATAGCCAAACCTTTATTCCTTGTAATGCAGGAATGTCATTTCCGATTAAAAGAATGTCATCCACATACAAAACAAGAAATATGATAACTGAACCATTTGCCCATTTATAAATGCAAGGTTCCTCTTCATTCTTAATGAAGCCATACGATTTGATCACCTTATCAAATCGTATGTTCCAGCTCCGTGAAGCTTGCTTTAATCCATAAATGGATTTTTGAAGCTTGCACACCTTAGACTCGTCTGCAGAAATAAAACCTTCAGGTTGCATCATATACACCTCCTCTTCTAAATCTCCGTTTAGAAAAGCGGTCTTTACATCCATTTGCCAGATTTCATAATCTAAGTGTGCTGCTATCGCAAGCATAATTCGAATGGATTTGAGCATTGCCACAGGAGAAAATGTCTCGTCATAATCAATACCATAATGTTGACGATATCCCTTGACAACCAGATGGGCTTTATAGGTCTCTACCTTTCCGTCTGCGCCCCATTTCCTTTTGAATATCCACTTACACCCTATGAGTTTAATCCCTTCGGGTGGGTCAACTAATGTCCATACATCATTGACCTTCATGGATTCCATTTTGGATTGCATGGCTCCAAGCTATTTATCAGAGTCATACCTTTGCATCGCATCCATGTAGGTGATCGGATCCTCATCGTTTTCATCAAGTTCGACAGGATCTCCGTCCCGGACCAAGAAACCATAGTATCTGTCCGGCTGACGTGGTACTCTACCTGATCGCCTTAATGGTGCATCTAAGATGGGTTCTGGATCTGATCTAATCAAATTCGACTCAATTGGTTTAGCAGATGGTGTCGGGTCTTTTACATGTTGAACTTCCCTAAGCTCAACATTAGAGCTTTTAGTTCCTTCACTAAGAAATTCTTTCTCTTAGAAAACAGCTCTATTGCTTACGAACAACTTTTGTTCTTCAGCAAAGTAGAAGTAATATCCTTTAGTTTCTTTAGGATAACCAACAAAGAAACATCTGTCAGACTTTGGTTCAAGTTTGTCTGTTTTCAAACGTTTGACATATGCCGAACACTCCCAAACCCTAAGGTGAGAGAGCATTGGCTTACGTCCAGTCCACATCTCATGTGGTGTTTTATTTACAGACTTACTTGGAACCTTATTTAGAATATAGCAGGCTGACTCAAGTGCATATCCCCAAAAGGATATGGGCAGACTCGCAAATCCTATCATGGATCGAACCATGTCTAACAGAGTTCGATTTCTCCTTTCTGATACACTGTTATACTGTGGTGTACCAGGAGGAGTTCATTGGGAGAGAATTCCATTCTCTTCTAGATATGTCAAAAACTCATTAGAAATGTATTCGCCTCAATCTGATCAAAGAGTTTTAATACTCTTTTCAGTTTGTTTTTCTACTTCATTACGATACAATTTGAACATTTCAAATGATTCAGATTTATGTCTCATTAAATAGACATAACCATACCTAGAAAGGTCGTCTGTAAACGTAATGAAATATGAATACCCACCTCTAGCATCTGTGCTAGTTTTCGAAAGAAACCACTTAAATAACCAGAGTGAACAGTAGTAGTAAAGAAGAGAGCTATTCCATCTGAGCATTAAAGTAATTTCATCCATCAAAAGCTTCCGAAGAGTGAATCCAAGAAAAAGAAGGAAGAAGTGCATTCAACTCAAACCAAAAAGTGCTTCCTTCGCATTCAAGGCTCTACTACTGTCCTCCATCCTTCGGCACATTCAAGAGAAGACTCAGAAATCGAGAAGCCCCCACTTCCTCATCTAAAATCTGTTTGAGGGCTTCTAACTCAACCTTGTTTATATTGTCTCACACTTGCTTTTTAGAAGCTTTCTTTGAGAACTTTTAATCTCTTATTTTGTATACTTGATTCAATCAGAGGATTGAATCAAGGGTTGTAAGGTTTGTTGGTGAGCCAAAGATAAAACCAACAGTGCAAGGTTGTGGTTGGTGAACCGGGAAAAACCAACTGGGTTTGATTGTGAATCCGGAAAAAACAATCGGGTGGTTCTAGTTGGTGAGCCTGTCAAAACCGACTGAGTTCGTTGTGACCTCGTGAAAACAACAAGTTGGGTTGTGAGCTGGTAAAACAACCGGCTGTAATCCTAGGAATTATAGTGAACTTCCAAGTGCAACATGGAGAGTGGACGTAGGAGCAAGAGTTGGCTCCGAACCACTATAAATCTTTCTGTTTTTCCCTTAGTGAGGGGCAATCCACCAATAGGCCTCTATTGTTCAATGGAGCTAACTATACCTATTGGAAGGCTAGAATGAGGATATTTATTCAAGCTCAAGATTATGATGTTTGGAGCATCATAATTAATGGACCATATATTCCTTCTATCTATGTTGATAACATCGCTATACCCAAGCTTGAAAAAGATTGCGATGATAATGATAGAAGGAAGGCACAACTAAATGCCAAAGCAATGAATGTTCTTTATTGTGCCTTGGACCCTAATGAATTCAATAGAATCTCTACTTGTAATTCTGCAAAAGAGATATGGGATAGACTTGAAGTGACCCACGAGGGTACAAATCAAGTCAAAGAATCTAAAATTAACATGCTAGTTCACAAATATGAACTATTTAAAATGGAGTCTAATGAAACCATTTCTTGCATGTTCACAAGATTTACTGATATTGTCAATGGCTTAAAAAGCCTTGGCAAAAGTTATACTAACAGTGATCTTGTCAGAAAAATTCTTCGCTCTTTACCAAGGTCATGGGAAGCCAAGGTCACGACAATTCAAGAAGCAAAAGACTTGATCAAGCTGTCACTCGAGGAGCTTCTTGGATCTCTAATGACACATGAGCTCACAATGAAACAACACAGCGAAGAAGAATCCTCCCATAAGAAAAAGATAATTGCCCTCAAGTCTACTTCTTCTAACAAGGATCTTTCTTGCAGTAGCAGCAGTGCAGAAGAAGACAATGAGGAAGATGAAGAAGAGGCTCTCCTTGTGCGAAAATTCAGAAGATTCATCAATCGGAAGATGCCCTTCCATAATAAGAGAGTTCCCTCGAGTTCCTCCAACAAGGATAAAGGTAAGAAAAGGAAAAGTGAGGGAATCGGATGCTATGAATGCAAGAAGTCGGGTCATTTCAGAGCCGACTGTCCCTTGCTGAAGAAGGACAACAAGTACAAGAAGAAGAAAGCTCTTGTCACCATCTGAACTGACTCCGATAAATCATCATCATCATCGGAAGAGGAATAAGAGGAAAAGGTCAATTTCTCCTTTATGGCAAACGAAAATGAAATAATATCTGAAACATATTTAGATTTTACCTTTGAAGAATTGTATGATGCCTTTAATTAACTAATGGATGAATATAGATCAATAAACCTTAAAAACAAAGAATTAAAGCTAACTAATCAATCCTACATTCATAAAAATGATAAATTGATTAAGGATAAGGACTCTATTGTCAAAGAAAACTTAGAACTTAAAACAAGCAACCAATTGCTAACTCAAAAAACTGGTACCTTAATTAAAGATAAAGAAAGACTAACTAAGTGTTAGATGTATACCCTAGAAGCCAATTTGGCTGACACATTATTAATTATGGGATATAATTTGTACTTAAAGGATTATTCGTAACTGCATATTTACAATACAGACGTGGTGATCAGTTGGACCTTTGATTGAGTAACATTTATTTTTTTTGATTGACCTCCTCCCTGCGGTGAAGGGACGGGAGGAAAGAAAGGGCGGTAGATGATAATGCGAAAGGGCACCGCGTCTGGACGGGCGGGCTGCAAGGCGCTTTCTCCCATTGAATCACCAGAATCGGGCATTTACAAGAACAAGAGGAATAGTCAAACCCAGCCGGCAAGGTCAAGATAGAGCTCCACACGGCAATGTGGACTTTGCATGACAGCTTTATGGATGTGGTGAAAGAATCCTTGAGTTCATCTTGTCTTATCCTCTTTCATTTCATCTTTTTCAAAAGAAATGAAAGCGAGCTGTCCACCTTCATTACCTAAGATGAAGAATTTTCACCCATGCTACGAGTCTGCGGTCAAGCGCAATCTGAGATCCCTCTTCGATAGACACCAACTCGTACGTGAGTGCGAGAAAGCCAGATTTAACCGCTGGTCGAACCACCGAACCACACATCTTTTTTTGGTGGGAGGGTACTCCGAGTAGTGGGTACCTCGTAGGACCTCGACCCGCCTACTCGGGTCTTGTATGGATATGCAGGAAGGGGTGCTCCTAGGTGTGTGTAGGGGGTGTGTTTGTTCGCGAGAATGGATTCCTCGTCAAGTCCTTTATAGGGCGAGAGCTAAAGCCCATGCAGTCTGAAATCTGTATCCGAAGGGGACAGACTTGTCGGCAACCAACTTCACTCCAGTTGGTTCGGATAGGCTGCGACGTGGAAGGTAGAAGCCTTTCGGGCTGAATAGTGGCGGTGAGAGGGTGTAGTAAAGGAGGTGGGCTTAGAGCCAGCAAGCAAAGTAAGGCAAAGCTTTATCGCGAAGTCAGAAAATACCTTGCACCTTAAAGTTCTTCCTCGCTCATAGGTCCGCGTCAGTATGGACCAGCTCCTTCCGGTGTGTTGGCAATCTTGCCTGCTTGGGAAAGGGCTCTGCATGCTGTTTTCCTACAGCGCATGCTTCGCAAACAACACCAAACCAAGGCATAAACGGCAGACCAATTACCATGCGTCTGCTTCTCAGTTCCAGTAGGCTTTGGAAGTTCAGATGACCATACCTAGCAGCAAAAAACTATCATTTTCTGCTCCAGAACATCGGATCCCTAGGCTTCTCCTCTTGCTCAGTAGGATCTGCCGGTACTTTGCCTTCGTCTCTCTCTTCCTCATCTTCTTCTTCTTCAGAGCTGCTGCTTCCCCAGTGCCTTGTTCTGCTACCTGAGGTCTCAGCAATCCCTTGACATCCCTCTCCGAAATGGCGATTGAAGCGTCGGAAATAGCCAATGCGCTCATATCCTCGAATTGCACTGAATGAAGGTCGTCAGGTATGGCTTCGGAGGTACACTAGAAGGCAAGTAGCAAGAGCCCCGAGAAAGCGAGAGATTTGAGACTTAAAGCAGCTAGCTAGTTAGGAAAGCAGCATTAATACACCTTCAGATGAAGAAGGTTCCTCTTGAATTCAGCTAACAAAAAGAGGAACTCACTTCACTAAAGTCGACGGTTTCAATCAACTCGTCATGAAGGCATCTTGTTCAGCGAGCAGCAGATTCAGCGGGCGAACTCGGGGGACAGCGCCAGAACCCGGCAAGAAATATTTCGAAACCATCCGTTGTGTTAGCAAATCATACGAGTCATAGTTGTTTAGCTCTGAGTCCATGATTAGTCAGGCCGAACTCCTTTTTTATTCGCGTCCTCCCCCTGGATCTATTCCTGCCGCGTCCACGTCCTCTGCCTCCAGCAACTAGAGCTGCATCATCTTGCTCATTATTGAGAATAGGCCTCTCCTCACACCGTACCAGTTCATCGATATGCTTCATGCAGTTTCATCTTCCCGTATGAATCCTACTTCTTGAGTGTATAGATGCATTAGAGAGACGGATAGAGGGTTCTAAACCTCTTCTCTTCCTGTTTCAGGCACCAGCTTCCCTTTCATTACTTGGGCGTGTAGGTTAGCCTAAAAAAGCTCTATGCTATGAAGATACCACGATCGTTGCGCCTTTGTGCTTGTCACGAGCTGGGCTCGAACCAGCGCTTTCTAGATGCGATGCATCGTCTAGATTTCAAACCTTTCTGATCGAGTGCGGTCGGAGAGAACAACCGTAGGACGGCTTCTCTAAAAGCTAATCCTTCAGTTAGGGAGCTAGACCTATCGAACTTTATTTTTATTGAATAAATGAAAGGCATCTTTTTCATTCATATTGTTTATGTGTCAATGAATCGTCCAAGAAATTAATAAGATGATGATGCATATTTTCAAGAGTTGAGAATTTGAGCCATGTATCATTGGTAATTGATTTCTAAATGCTCCTGATCGATGGATCATCACGAGGACAGTGATCGATCCGATCAGTGCACACATTACTTTTCTTAAGGATGGACGAGACTCGAGTCCACGGTGTGGGGACACTAAAGTAATAGTGCAGGTGCTTGTTAAAGAACAAGGGTACTGAGCATGACCAAGATAAGAAGTCATTTGGATGTCTATCCACTCGTCAGTGACTTGCTTGATGTTGCAGTAGTGTGACTGGTCCTTTGACCTGCGGTGCTTCGGCTACTCACAGTGAGGTTATTGTAGTTTGACTGCACATATACATGGTCTCTAGACATATGGGTCCATGCAGTGTAGATTGGCTGCAGTAGGTTCACTGTAGGAGTAGGGTATGCACCTATATGGAATCTATCGACCTTGGTAGATAAGGAGAGATCCTATGTGATTTATGAGACTGAGTTCGTAAGATCTCGGCTGGGGCAGTATGCATAGTGGAGAAAGAGTTTTCCATTCTCGAATTTAAGTCGAATAAATCTTGACATATGATAGACGATGAGGTTTGACGAGTTGTCCATGACCTCCGTCCTGTAGGGATCCACGATAATAGGACTGTATCATACAATAACTGCACCTAGAGGTTCATCATTCCATTCTGCTGGGAGCCACTACATGCTGCTAGGTGTCACTGGTGGATGGTGAGACTCATAGGGAATATCTTGATGATCGATAAACCCTGATGAGTTGAGTTGGAACTGTTCCAACCCATTGAAAGGAGTTTTCAATGATGTTGTGATAGAGATCGCAATATATCTCACCACCAGTCAGAATAGAACCTATGGGGTCACACACACTAGAAGTATTGACCGATCCAATTGTTGAAATGTGATTATGAATCACAAGTAATCAATCCGATTGATAATCAATTGAAGAAGGAACAATGGAAATTAATTAATTGGACTTAAACACAAATCCTACTTGGAGTAGGATTCCTAGAGTCCTAATTGGATTAGGATTGGGAGTCCTACTTGGAGTAGGATTTCTACAATCCTAATTGAATTAGAATTTTGAATTCAATTTGGATTCCTACTTAGAATAGAATTTCTAGAAGTCATAATTGGATTAGGACTTCGGATTCAAATTAGAGTCCTAATTGGATTAGGACTAAAATTGAATAAAGCCTAACTGAATTAGAATTCTTAAGTCCTAATTAATTATTAATCTATTGAATTAACAAGACTCCTAATTGGATTAGGATTGAAGAGTTCAATTGAGTCATAATTGATTTGAGTTCTAATTGGATTAGGACTTACCTAGATTAAACCCAAATGGTTCATGAATTGGTTAAAGCCTAATGAGATTATGATTAAACCAAATAGGGGCCTCCTAATCCTCCTTAGAGGAGGACTAGGGCAATACAAGAGGGAGGGGGCTCATGCCCCTCCTTTGGTTTCTTTGGTGCGGCATGAAGAGAGGGGCCGACGCCCCTCTTTGGAAGAAAATTAGGAGCTCCTAAAAGTTAGGAGCTCCGCATATCTATAAGAGGAGGCCTTGGCGGCACCCTAGGGCATTTAAATCCCCTTCTTCCAGCCGTGGCCTCCTCCTCCTTCTCCTTGGTTTTCAGCCGCAAGCAAAGGAAGCAAGCAAAAGCTCTTGGTGGCCCCTCCTTCATCTCTTGTTTGGGTTCCAACGCAAGCAAGGGAAAAAGGCTGCAAGGCTTGGTGATCTTCTTCCTTGGCTTCATCTTCTCCTTCCTCCTCCCTCTGACATTCAAGAGTTGAAAGAAAGGGAGGTGATCAGCCATCAAAACATATCTCTGCAAGGAAGCTAGCACCCCGGGGAGATTGGAGCGTTTGGATCGGTTTTTGCTTCGTGTGGATACCCGTAGAGGCCGGACGCTTGTACGGCTTCAAGCGAGCCCTCTTCCAAAACCACGATCATCAGTTTGCGGTGATCATCTACCCGCACAAGGTGAAGATCTGATCTTTCTAATGTTATTAAAAGTTTTTAATCCTAATCTATCTACGAACGGTTTTTGAACAACGTTCATGAGATGAACGTCGATCCCGCGCATGCCTCTTCCGCTTCTATCTGAAAATTTTTAATTTTGTGCGGCATGGGTGGGTTCACAACAGTGGTATCAGAGCCTAGGCTTCGTAGTTAAGGTTAGGATTAATTATTAAAAGGCGTATAAGATCTGAAAATTGAAAGATTATGCATGCTGAAATTTTTCTGCATGCAGATTTTTTCAGGGTTGCTGATTTTTGCATGCTGATTTTTATGTGATAAATTGATGATTCTAATTGCATTGTTAATGGGATTACAAAGTTTAGAATCATGTTTAGCATGATCAGCAACCCATGTCATAAGATAATCAATTAGATTTCAGATCTAAAAATTATAATTGTTGCATGCGGTGATGATCATAGGATTCAAACCCTTTTGGTATCAAATGTAATGACCTGCGATGTGATCTGTAATGTCATGTAATTTTTTAAATGCTTGCATGCATCTTATTTAATATTTTGAGAGGCCTGCATGCCTCCTAAAAGGGGATGTAATTTATTATTATATATCTGGTTGTATTTCTGTGATGTGATGTACGTCAACGATTAAGTCGAAGACAGTACATGAGATGAACGGCGATCTGAGCGGTTGATGGCGATTGGATCAAGAGTTGATCAGAGATCGAATCAAGGAGGCTCAGGACCAATTCAAGAGTTGAAGACCAGTTGACCGATTGACGTGCATGTGCTTGTAATATGACCTAATTAGAATCCATGATCATCACCTATTTAAAGTTTAGCTTTATTTATTGCTGCGATTATAACAGCCTGCGATGTACTGTTTGCATGTGATGCGAATGTGAGTGGGGTAGATAGGTTTACATATGATGCAAACTAGTAGAGTAATCCCAATGAGACCTAAACTAAAACCTCCTCAATCAAGTCGAGAGTGAACCAACATGAGCGAGTCATATTAGAGTAATTGATCTAATTGGTGTCTAGGAAAGCATGAAAGGTGGTTACTTAATTAGGACCTTACTCTCTGAGTAAGCGGAGCCTCCCACCTGCTTACCTGGCCAATTGTTCGATTACCTCTTATGAAGAGCTCAAGTTGCAAACATTAAGACATGATTAACCAATATTAAGTCCATAGGTCTTCCACCGTAGTAGAGCTGCTAAGGTCTTTCTGGTGTTGACTTGTCTCGGCTGGACACAGGGGGCAAGTTGCATCGGGGGGCTGGACCTCTCTATAGACATGAGATATTGTAGGGGTAAAGGTGGGGTTGGGCACCAATAACTGTTAGGTGAGGACCCAATGACGACGGTTATACAGTGGGTCTGACTTAACTAAGGAATGGGACCAATAACTGTTAGGTGAGGTCTTTTATGACTTAGAGACCAAGTAGCACTGCAACATGCTTGAGAAGCATTGTACAAGAGTTGTACACTCATCTATTTATGTGTCACCAATAACTGTTAGGTGAGGTGGCATGTAAATCGGTGGGACCGTAGTACCCACTAGAAATCCTAGTCGTGTAGGATTTTCGTTTTCCTACCAGGGGAGTGTGAGGAATTCGAAAAAATAGTGGGAGGTACATTTGTTCTAAAAGACCCTAGAACAAATTAGGATCAAGTACAAAAATCTAACTAGAATATTTATTCTCTGCAGATCACAATGTCAGCCTCAAACCCTTTGACCCGTATTCTTGAGACCAACAGACTGACCGGTACCAATTACAGAGACTGGCTTAGAAATCTCAAAATTATTCTGAGTTGCGAGAAAATAGGCTATGTGCTTGACAATGATATCCCCACATTACCAGCACGTCCGACCACTGATCAGCGTGCGATGCATGAAAAGAGGACAGGTGATGACATTAGGGTCAAGTGCTACATTATGACATCCATGTCCAATGAACTCCAATGCCAGCATGAGAATATGAAGACTGCTAGGGACATACTGGCACACCTGCAAAAGTTATATAGTGAGCAGAGTCGCACAGTTCGTTTTGAAGTGTCCAAGAGGGTCTTCAAAGCAAAGATGCGCGAGGGGCAGTTTGTCCATGATCACGGTCTGACTATGATCAAGGACCTAGAGGAGCTTGAGAAGCTCGGTATGAACATGCACAAGGAATTGCAAGTAGATCTGATCCTTCAATCCCTTTCTGATTCATTTGGACAGTTTATAGTAAACTACCACATGAATAAGATTGAATGCACTAAGACTGAACTGTTAAACATGTTGGTAACTGCTGAGGGAGCCTTGAAAGGTTCAAGGGGCAATGTCCTTGCTGCTGAGTTGACTTCTGGTTTCAAGAGAAAGTCTACTTAAAAGAAAAAGAAGCCTGCAAAGAAGCAGAAGAAAGACAAGAAGCCAAAGAAAGAAGTTCAAAAGAAAAAGGCTAATGACAAAGAAAAATGTTTCCACTACAATGTCGACGGCCACTGGAAGAGGAACTATCCTTCATATCTCGAGAGCCTGAAGAATAAGAAGGCTGACACACCTTCAGAAGGTATAGACTTGCTCGTAATTGAAACTAATATAACGGTTTCTTCTACTTTTAGTTGGGTTATAGATTCTGGTTCTAGTCTCACTTGTGCACTACTATGCAGGGTCTAAAAGAAAGTAGAAGGCTGGCGGAAGGTGCGGTAACCCTTCGGGTTGGCAACAGAGCAAAAATTGCTGCTGTGGCTGTGGGCACCTACCCTCTGCGACTACCGTCTGATTTTAGTTTATTACTTAGAGACTGTTATTATGTACCTGTCGCTAGCAGAAATTTGATTTCTGTTTCATGTCTAGCACAGGAAGGTCATGTTTTTTTACATTTGACAAAGACTGCTATTCTATTTATTTCAAAAATAAAATAGTCGCACGTGGTTTTATGATTGACAGTCTCTATCATTTGTATATGGATGTATCTGTAAATGTGTCTGAGCAAAAAGTGAGTGCCAAAGGATCCAAAAGATCCAGGGATGAGATAAACCAAAAATATTTGTGGCACCTCAGACTTGGCCATATTGGAGAAGACAGAATGAACAAAATAGATAAAGATGGGCTTCTCAGCTCATTGACTTCCGAGTCATATCCACTTTGCGAGTCCTGTCTTCAAGAAAAAATGGCTAGATTGCCCTTTGTAGGACATGGGGAGAGGACCACTGAAATACTTATCCTGGTACACATAGATGTGTGTGGCCCATTCGATGTGCAAGCTAGGAGTTGTTATTCGTACTTCATTACCTTTATCGATGATTATTCATGGTATGGGTATGTGTATCTTATGAGACACAAATCTGAATCTTTTGAAAAGTTCAAAGAGTTCAGAAATGAAGTAGAAAAACAAATTGGAAAAACTCTTAAGGCTCTTCGATCAGATCGAGGAGGAGAATACCTTAGTGAGAAATTTCGGAACTATCTCAAGGAGAATGACATAGTCTCACAATGGACTCCTCCGGGTACACCTCAACTCAACGAGGTGTCAGAGAGGAGAAATCGAACTCTATTGGATATGGTCCGGTCCATGATGAGCTTCACTGATTTATCTATGTTTCTTTGGAGAGATGCCTTACTTACCGCAGTATATCTACTGAATAGAGTTTCCTCTAAATCCGTTCCCACCACACCGTATGAGATATGACATGGTAATAAACCAAGTCTTGGTCATCTCAAGATTTGGGGATGTCCGGCCCACGTCAAACGACTACAGGCAGACAAGCTAGAGGCTAGGACCATAAGTGCTCATTTTATAGGACATCCTAAAGAGTCATTGATAAGTGCTAAATAATGTAGATATTTAATTATTTTACACAGCACTTATCATTATTTTCTTTGCACATATTTTAAATTTAACATAAGAAAATGTGTTCCCCTTCGTCCTTGCATTATTAAAAATAATTCGATTTTGCTCGATTTTATTGGTCCATCTAATGTATGCAGGTCGAATTAAATTCATCTGGGATGACTAGTGCTCCAAGAACCCTGCCTTCGAGTTCGGAGATGCTCCAAGAACCCTAGTTCTCGGCTTCTTTTCGGGTTTCTTGTCTTCTCCAGGTTCTTGCCGATTCCCTCGCTGAAAGATCGGACTAGTGCATTCGCCGGCGGCGCGGAAACCCTGGGGATCGAGGGATTTCTTGGAGAAAATGATTTGATTTCGAGACATTTTGTGGTTGTTGAGGTATATGATTCTTTCATGAAACCTAGCTTGTGTTTCTATGTAGAGATCTTTCGGCAAACAGTGCTTCTTGTTAATATCTCTTAGGCTTCTTGGATGTGCTCTAGAAATATTAGCTCTCTGGATCCCCTAATATCTTAAACATCTGTTGTGTCTGATGGTAGATTTGCTGGAGCTGAGTTCTTGCTGCGGAAACCCTCGGAATTGAGACGTTTTGTGGAGGAAACGCTGTAGTTACTGAGGTACGACAAACCCTTGTTTGAGGTTATTGCTTGGTGGTCTTTGTGAAATTGCAGTCGTTGGTATGTGCTGCTTGTGAGGCCGCAATCAGAGCGGAAAAGATATGCATTTTATTCTAGGAAAAGAATGAATACTTCAGTCCATACAAGATGGAATGAAAAATCTGCATAGATAGAGAGGTGCAGAGAAAGGAGGAAAAGAGGAGGAGAAATGGTAGGGATCGTAGCACGCTTCCAAGGCTATATGACGAGACCCCAACCCTCTCTTCTGGTACCACTTCTTTCCCTTTTGCTCTCCTTCCTGCATAAAAACAAAAAGCTTTCCTCTGTTCTCTATTCCTCCGTTGATTTCTCTGCTTCTCTTTTGTGCTTTCTGTTATGTTTTTCTCTTTTATTTGCTTTCCCTTCTCACTTCTTTGAGCTTTGATGAAGCTGGTAGCTTGTGTAGATGGGGCATCCGTGTGAGGATGGTTTAGTAAGAGATCCCTTTTGGGGTTGTTGACTTCTATTATCTTGTCATTTGATGTTTTTCCCAGTGGATTTGTAGTGATAGAAATGGGTTTTCTTAGTCTGCTTTGGGTTTGTTGTGAGTTTTAGGACAAGAAGGAAGGGCAGGTTGCAGAGGAAGCTGGGACCAATGAAATCGATGTCCATGGTGATGCTGGGAGGGAAGAAGACGATGTGGTGGTGGAGATCTATGCAGAGTTCAAGCCGGTAGATCACCCGCTCGAGCCTACGGACGAGGACCCACCTGCGAAATGGCCAATGCCCGATTCTTCTCTTCTGAATGTAAGTGGCTAACGTGTCCTAATAGAGACCTTTTTCTTGCTATGTGTGACTGTATTTATCTATAAAATTCCCTGATTAATGGTATGATGACATGTTGTTTGCCCGTATGCATGAGATATTGGAATTTTTAATTTTTTTTTAATAGACTTGGATTATGGCGACTTCAAATGATACTAGGACACGTATATGTTCATCTGGAAGTGATAAATATGAGACTGTCAAATAAATTTCTCCATATTTAATAGAATATAAAGGGTACTCAAACAGGAAAGTCTTTGCCTTGGACTTTTCTTAATCAGGGGACCTAAAATTTGAATGGAGTCTAGAATTATGATGATGTGGGACCGTCGAGGTTAGAATTTACTTGGAATCATTTTTCTTGCTTGGAATTTAGGTGTGTCCTGCACATTAGGGGGAAACAATTAATACTACATCGACTTGTTAGTTTCAGTGGCCCTGGTCTAGGTTGAGTCCTATTAGTTAGGAGACTGGCAAGCTGGTAATAGATTGCTACAGCTTGCAATTAAGCTTGGAACGGTATTATATTGTGATTTCAGTCTAAAATCATAAGAAGGCATGCGAACATGGATGATGATGAGATGTTACAATTTTTCATATCAACTATCCTAAGAATTTCAAGTAGTTTTGCTATTTTTATTCATCTTTTTTGGAGTTTGAGAGAGAGATTTTGGACTTAAGGGTGCAATTATTGTTAGATGTATGCCCTAGAAGCCAATTTGGCTGACACATTGTTGATTCTAGGGACATATTTTTGTACTTGACTATTTATTATTGAATAAATAAAAGGCATCTTTTTCATTCATATTGTTTATGTGTCTATGAATCGTCCAAGAAATTAATAAGATGATGATACATATTCTCAAGAGTTGAGAATTTGAGCCATGTATCATTGGTGATTAATTTCCAAATGCTCCTGATCAATGGATCATCACGAGGACGGTGATCGATCCGATCAGTGCACAGATCACTTTCCTCCTGGATGGACGAGACTTGAGTCCACAGTGTAGGGACACTGAAGTGATAGTGCAGGTGCTTGTTAGAGAACAAGGGTACTGAGCGTGACCAAGACAAGAAGTCACTTGGATGTCTATCCACTCGTCAGTGACTTACTTGATGTTGCAGTAGTGTGACTGGTCCTTTGACCTACGGTGCTTCGGCTACTCACAGTGAGGTTATTGTAGTTTGACTGCACACATACATGGTCTCTAGCCATATGGGTCCATGCAGTGTAGATTGGCTGCAGTAGGTTCACTGTAGGAGTAGGGTATGCACCTATAAGGAATCTATCGACCTTGATAGAAGAGGAGTGATCCTATGTGATTTGTTAGACTGAGTTCTAAGACCTTGGCCAGGGCAGTAAAGTGGAGAAAGAGTTTTCCACTATCGAACTCAAGTCGAATAAATCTTGACATATGACAGACGATGGGGTTTGACGAGTTGTCCATGACCTCCGTCCTGTAGGGATCCACGAGAGTGGGACTGTATCACATGTTAACTGCACCTAGAGGTTCATCATTCCATTCTGCTGGGTAGCCACTACATGCTGCTAGGTGTCACTGGTGGATGGTGGGACTCACAGGGATTATCTCGATGATCGATAAACCCTAATGAGTTGAGTTGGAATCGTTCCAACCCATTGAAAGGAGTTTTCAATGATATAGTGATAGAGATCACAATATATCTCACTACCAGTCAGAATAGAACCTATGGGGTCACACACACTAGAAGTATTGACCGATCCGATGGTTGAAATCGTGATTAGGAATCATAAGAAATCAATTTGATTGATAAGAAGTTGAAGAAGGAAAAGGAATTAATTAATTGGACTTGAAACAAGAATCCTACTTCGGGTAGGATACCTAGAGTTCTAATTGGATTAGGACTGGCATTCCTACTTGGAATAGGATTCCTCAATCCTAATGAGATTAGGAGTTTTGAATTAAAATTGGATTCCTACTTGGAGTAGGATTCCTAGAAATTCTAATTGGATTAGGACTTCGGATTCAAATAGAGTCCTAATTGAATTAGGACTAAAATTAAACAAATCCTAATTGGATTAGGATTCCTTAAGTCCTAATTAATTATTAATCTAATGAATCAACATGACTCCTAATTGGATTAGGATTGAAGAGTTCAATTGAGTCATGATCCATTCAAGTCCTAATTAGATTGGGACTAGCATAGATTGAACCCAAATTGGCTAATCCTAATTAGATTAGGATGAAACCATGAGAGAGGCACCTAATCCTCTTTGGAAGAGGATTAGGTTAACCAACTAAGAGGGGCATCAGCCCCTCTCCAATTGCTTGGGGCGACAAGAAGAGAGGAGCTAGGGCCGGCGCCCCCTTCTTTCTAGGGCTCCAACTTTGGAGGAGCCCTTGATAGCTATAAGAAGCACCATGAGGCCGGCGCCCTAAGCATTGGAGCCCTCTTCCCTTGTGCCGTGGCCACCCTCTTCCTCCCTCTTAGTTGCAGCCGCAAGCAAGAAAGAAGGAACCTCCAAGTGTTGGCGGCTTCCTCCTCTTCCTTTTCTTCATCCAGCGCAAGCAACAGAAAGAAGGCTGTGCAGGGGTTCATCTACTTCCTCTTCTTCATCCTTCTTCTTCCTCCTCTCAAGCACTTTCAAGAGTTGAAAGAAAGAGAAGAGATCAGCCATCAAAGGAGTCTTTGCAAGGGAGCTAGCACCCCGGGAAGACAAGAAAGCTTTGATCGGTTCTCTACTTCGTGTGGATACCCGTAGAGGCCGGACGTTTGAACGGCTTCAAGCGAACCCTCTTCCTAAAACCACGAATTCAGATTCGCGGTGATCATCTACCCGCGCAAGGTGAAGATTTGATCTTCCTAGTAGTTTTAAAAGTTTTAATTCTTACCTAATTACGAAAGGTCACGAAACAACGTTCATGCGATGAACGTCGAACCCGTGCATGCCGATTCTGCTGCCATCTGAAAATTTTTAAAATATCAGCGGCATGGGCGGGTTCCCAACAGTGGTATCAGAGCCTAGGCTTCGTAGATTAAGGTAAGAATTAAATATCTAAAGGCTTATTAGATCTGAAAATTGAATGATCATGCATGCTGAAAAATTCTGCATGCAGATTTTTAAGGGGTGCTGATTTTTTACATGCTGATTTTTATGTGATAAAAAGATGATTCTAATTGCATTGTTAATGGGATTACAAAGTTTAGAATCATGATTAGCATGATCAGCGACCTATGTCATGATATAATCAGTTAGTTTTCAGATCTAAAATTATAATTGTAGCATACGGTGATGATCATAGGATTCAAACCCTTTTAGTATCAAATGTAATGACCTGCGATGTGATCTGCGATGTCATGTAAATTTTACAGATGCTTGCATGCATCTTATTTGATGTTTTGAGAGGCCTGCGTGCCTCCTAAAAGGAGATGTAATTTATTTTTATTTTTACATCTGGTTGTATTTCTGTGATGTGATGTACATCAACGATCAAGTTGAAGCAAAGGCATGAGATGACGGTGATCTAAGCGGTTGATGGCGATGGGATCAAGAGTTGATCAAGGATCGAATCAAGGAAGCTTGGAATCAATTCAAGAGTTGAAGACCACTTGATCGATTGATGTGCATGTGCTTGTAATACGACCTAATTAGAATCCATGATCATCACCTAGTTAAAGTTTAGCTTTAATTATTGCCGCGATTATAACTGCCTGCAATGCGCCGTTTGCATGTGATGTGAATGAGAGTCGGGTAGATAGGCTTACATGTGATGTAGCAAACCCAATTGAGACCTAAATCAAAACCTCCTCAATCAAGTCGAGAGTGAACCGACATGAGCAAGTCATATTAGATTAATTGATCTAATTGGTGTCTAGGAAAGCATGAAAGGTGGTTACTTAATTAGGACCTTACTCTCTGAGTAAGGGGAGCCTCCCACCTGCTTACCTGGCCAATTGTTCGATTACCTCTTATGAAAGGTTCAAGTTGCAAACACTAAGACCTGATTAACCAATATTAGTCAATAGGTCTTCCACTGTAGTAGAGCTGCTAAGGCCTTTCTGATGTTGACTTGTCTCGGCTGGATACAGTGGTCAAGTTGCATTGGGGGGCTGGACCTCTCTATAGACATGAGATGTTGTAGGGTAAAGGTGGGGTTGGGCACCAATAACTGTTAGGTGAGGACCCAATGACGACTTTATTCCTACGGTTATACGGTGGGTCTGACTTAACTAAGAAATGGGACCAATAACTGTTAGGTGAGGTCTTCATGGCTTAGAGACCAAGTTACACTGCAACATACTTGAGAAGCATTGTACAAGAGTTGTACACTCATCCATCTATGTGTCACCAATAACTGTTAGGTGAGGTGGCATGTAAATCGGTGGGACCGCAGTACCCACTAGAAATCCTAGTCGTGTGGGATTTCCGTTTTCCTACCAGGGGAGTGTGAGGAATTCGAGAAAATAGTGGGAGTCACAATTTGTTCTAAAAGACCTTAGGACAGATTAGGATCAAGTACAAAAGTCTAACTAGAATCTTTACTCTCTGCAGATACAATGTCGGCTTCAAACCCTTTGACCCGTATTCTTGAGACCAACCGACTGACCGGAACTAATTACAAGGACTGGCTTAGAAATCTCAAAATAGTTTTGGACTGTGAGAAGATAGGCTACATACTCGATTCAGATATCCCCACATTACCAGCACGTCCCACTGATGTTCAGCGTGAGATGCATAAAAAGTGGTTGGACGATGACATTAGAGTAAAATGCTATATGATGGCATCTATGTCTAATGAACTCCAATGCCAGCATGAAAATATAAAGACTGCTAGGGATATACTGGCACACCTGCAAGAGTTGTATGGTGAGCAGAGTCGCACAGCTCGTTTTGAAGTGTCCAAGAGGCTTTTCAAAGCGAAGATGCGCGAGGGGCAGTCTGTCCATGATCACGGTCTGACCATGATCAAGGACCTAGAGGAGCTTGAGAAGCTCGGTATGGACATGCACAAGGAATTACAAGTGGATTTGATCCTACAGTCACTTCCTGATTCATTTGGTCAGTTTATAGTAAACTACCACATGAATAAGATTGAATGCACTAAGACTGAACTAATCAACATGTTGGTAACTGCTGAGGGAGCCTTGAAAGGTTCAAGGGGCAATGTCCTTGCTGCTGAGTTGACTTCTGGTTCCAAGAGAAAGTCTACTTGGAAGAAAAAGAAGCCTGCTAAGAAGCAGAAGAAAGACAAGAAGCCAAAGAAGGAAGTTCAAAAGAAAAGTGCTAACGACAAAGGAAAATGTTTCCACTGCAATGTCGAAGGCCACTGGAAGAGAAACTGTCCTTCATACCTCGAGAGCCTGAAGAACAAGAAAAGTGACACACCTTCAGAAGGTATAGACTTGCTCATAATTGAAACTAATCTAACGGTTTCTTCTACTTCTAGTTGGGTTATAGATTCTGGTTCTAGTGCTCATCTGTGCACTACCATGCAGGGTCTAAAGGAAAGTAGAAGGCTGGCGGAAGGTGCGGTAACCCTTAGGGTTGGCAACGGGGCAAAAGTTGCTGCTGTGGCTGTGGGCACCTACCATCTGCGACTACCGTCTGGATTTAGTTTAATACTTAGAGACTGCTATTATGTACCTGTTGCTAGCAGAAATTTGATTTCTGTTTCATGTCTAGCACAGGCAGGTCATGTTTTTACATTTGACAAAGACTGCTGTTCTATTTATTTGAGAAATAAAATAGTCGCACGTGGTTTCATGATTGACAGTCTCTATCATTTACATATGGATGTATCTGTGAATGTTACCGAGCAAGATGTGAGTGCCAAAGGATCCAAAAGATCCAGAGATGAGATAAACCAAAGATATTTGTGGCACCTCAGACTTGGCCATATTGGAGAGGATAGGATGAACAAAATGGATAAAGATGGGCTTCTCGGCTCATTGACTTCCGAGTCATGTCCAGTTTGCGAGTCCTGTCTTCAAGGAAAAATGGCTAGACTGCCCTTTGTAGGACATGGGGAGAGGACCACTGAAATACTTACCCTAATACATACAGATGTATGTGGCCCATTCGATGTGCTAGCCAGGGGACGTTATTCTTACTTCATTACCTTTACCGATGATTATTCACGGTATGGGTATGTGTATCTTATGAGACACAAGTCTGACTCTTTTGAAAAGTTCAAAGAGTTCAAGAATGAAGTAGAAAAACAAACTGGAAAACCTCTTAAGGCTCTTCGATCAGATCGAGGAGGAGAATACCTTAGTAGAGAATTCCGGGACTATCTCAAAGAAAACGGCATAGTCTCACAATGGACACCTCCGGGTACACCTCAACTCAATGGGGTGTCAGAGGGGAGGAATCGGACCCTATTGGATATGGTCAGGTCCATGATGAGCTTCACTGATTTACCTATGTTCCTTTGGGGAGATGCCTTACTCACAGCGATTTATTTATTGAATAGAGTTCCCTCTAAATCCGTTCCTACCACACCGTATGAGATATGGCATGGTAAGAAACCAAGTCTGGGTCATCTCAAGATTTGGGGATGTCCGGCCCACGTCAAGAGACTACAGGCGGACAAGTAAGAGGCTAGGACCATAAGTGCTCGTTTTATAGGATATCCTAAAGAGTCATTAGGATATAATTTTTACGTCTCAGAGGATCACAATGTGTTTGTGAGCCGTCATGCCATCTTCTTGGAAAATCAGTTTATCCTTGATAGAGGCAGTGGGAGGAAAATTGAGCTTGAAGAGAAAGTCTCTGAAAAGCAACGAGTCATGGATCCTATTGAACCCGTTCATACAGAGCCAGTACACGATGTCCCTCGACCACCTCGTAGATCTAGTAGGGTCTCCCATCCTCCCGATAGATACTTAGGTATACTAGAAGAGGATACCGAGGAAATGTTCCTAGTGGGAGATAGGGATCACATACAGGATCCCAAAACCTACAGCGAGGCGATATCTGATATCGATTCCGAGAAATGGCTGGAAGCTATGAAGTCAGAGATAGACTCCATGCATTCCAACCAAGTCTGGACCTTAGTAGATCCACCAGAAGGTATTGTACCTATTGGATGCAAATGGATCTACAAAAGGAAAATAGGTTCGGATGGAGAGGTAGAGACCTATAAGGCAAGGCTTGTGGCGAAAGGGTATAGTCAGCGCGAAGGCATTGACTATCAGGAGACCTTTTCACCTGTAGCCATGCTAAAATCCATTCGAACATTGCTTGCCATTGCAGCATTTCATGATTATGAAATCTGGCAGATGGATGTGAAAACTGCTTTCCTGAATGGATATCTTGATGAAGATATCTATATGGAACAGCCTTTGGGTTTCACTTCCAGTGATGGAGATCACAAGGTCTGCAAGCTGCAAAGGTCCATCTATGGACTAAAGCAAGCCTCTCGGAGTTGGAACACTCGTTTCGATGATGCAATCAAAACGTTTGATTTCATCAAAAACGAGGAGGAACCATGTGTTTATAAAAAGGTTAGTGGGAGTGCTGTCGTTTTTCTCGTACTGTACGTAGGTGACATTCTCCTGATTGGGAATGATATTCCCATGCTAACCTCGGTCAAGGTCTGGTTGTCAAAAGAATTCTCCATGAAAGACCTTGGGGAAGCATCCTATATTTTGGGAATAAAGGTCTATAGAGATAGATCTAAAAGGATGCTTGGCCTGTCACAGAAAATGTACATAGAGGAGGTGCTGAAGAGGTTCAGCATGGAAAACTCCAAGAGGGGTCTCTTACCCCTAAGGCATGGAATTCATCTCTCCAAGAAGATGTGCCCCAACACATCTGAGGAGATTCAACGCATGAGCAAGATTCCTTATGCATCGGCAATAGGAAGCCTCATGTATGCCATGCTATGTACACGACCTGATATAGCTCTTGCTGTGAGTGTCACAAGCAGATATCAGTCGAATCCAGGTGAAGAACACTGGACAGCTGTGAAGAATATTCTTAAGTACTTGAGAAGAACTAAAAATTTATTCTTGGTTTTTGGAGGATCATCAGAGTTAAAGGTAGAAGGGTACACAAATTCAGACTTCATGACTGATGTCGATGACAGGAAGTCAACATCTGGATACGTGTTCTTGTGCAATGGTGGTACGGTGAATTGGAAGAGTTCTAAACAACCGATCATTGCTGATTCTACTATGGAAGCCGAATACATCGCCGCCTCTGAAGCTGCTAAGGAAGGCTTCTAGTTCAAGAAATTCATTGCAGAGCTGGATGTGATGACATCAGATGCCATAACACTCTACTGCGATAATAATGGCGCCATAGCCCTTGCTAAGGAGCCAAGGTCTCATCAGAAGTCTAAGCATATAGAGCGGCGCTTTCACCTCATACGCGACTATGTGGAGAAGAAATATGTAGAGGTGCAGAGAGTAGACTCCGCGGATAACGTGGCAGACCCTTTCACTAAGCAGCTGAGTCAGCAAAAGACTGAAGCCCACCTTGAGAAGATGGGCCTAAGATATATGACCAATTGGCTTTAGTGCAAGTGGGAGATTGTTAGATGTATGCCCTAGAAGCCAATTTGGCTGACACATTCTTGATTCTAGGGACATATTTTTGTACTTGACTATTTATTATTGAATAAATAAAAGGCATCTTTTTCATTCATATTGTTTATGTGTCTATGAATCGTCCAAGAAATTAATAAGATGATGATACATATTCTCAAGAGTTGAGAATTTGAGCCATGTATCATTGGTGATTAATTTCTAAATGCTCCTGATCAATGGATCATCACGAGGACGGTGATCGATCCGATCAGTGCACAGATCACTTTCCTCCTGGATGGACGAGACTTGAGTCCACAGTGTAGGGACACTGAAGTGATAGTGTAGGTGCTTGTTAGAGAACAAGGGTACTGAGCGTGACCAAGACAAGAAGTCACTTGGATGTCTATCCACTCGTCAGTGACTTACTTGATGTTGCAGTAGTGTGACTGGTCCTTTGACCTGCGGTGCTTCGGCTACTCACAGTGAGGTTATTGTAGTTTGACTGCACACATACATGGTCTCTAGCCATATGGGTCCATGCAGTGTAGATTGGCTGCAGTAGGTTCACTGTAGGAGTAGGGTATGCACCTATAAGAAATCTATCGACCTTGATAGAAGAGGAGTGATCCTATGTGATTTGTTAGACTGAGTTCTAAGACCTTGGCCAGGGCAGTAAAGTGGAGAAAGAGTTTTCCACTATCGAACTCAAGTCGAATAAATCTTGACATATGACAGACGATGGGGTTTGACGAGTTGTCCATGACCTCCGTCCTGTAGGGATCCACGAGAGTAGGACTGTATCACATGTTAACTGCACCTAGAGGTTCATCATTCCATTCTGCTGGGTAGCCACTACATGCTGCTAGGTGTCACTGGTGGATGGTGGGACTCACAGGGATTATCTCGATGATCGATAAACCCTAATGAGTTGAGTTGGAATCGTTCCAACCCATTGAAAGGAGTTTTCAATGATATAGTGATAGAGATCACAATATATCTCACTACCAGTCAGAATAGAACCTATGGGGTCACACACACTAGAAGTATTGACCGATCCGATGGTTGAAATCGTGATTAGGAATCACAAGAAATCAATTTGATTGATAAGAAGTTGAAGAAGGAAAAGGAATTAATTAATTGGACTTGAAACAAGAATCCTACTTCGGGTAGGATACCTAGAGTTCTAATTGGATTAGGACTGGCATTCCTACTTGGAATAGGATTCCTCAATCCTAATGAGATTAGGAGTTTTGAATTAAAATTGGATTCCTACTTGGAGTAGGATTCCTAGAAATTCTAATTGGATTAGGACTTCGGATTCAAATAGAGTCCTAATTGAATTAGGACTAAAATTAAACAAATCCTAATTGGATTAGGATTCCTTAAGTTCTAATTAATTATTAATCTAATGAATCAACATGACTCCTAATTTGATTAGGATTGAAGAGTTCAATTGAGTCATGATCCATTCAAGTCCTAATTAGATTGGGACTAGCATAGATTGAACCCAAATTGGCTAATCCTAATTAGATTAGGATGAAACCATGAGAGAGGCACCTAATCCTCTTTGGAAGAGGATTAGGTTAACCAACTAAGAGGGGCATCAGCCCCTCTCCAATTTCTTGGGGCGACAAGAAGAGAGGAGCTAGGGCCGGCGCCCCCTTCTTTCTTTGGAAAGTTATCTAGGGCTCCAACTTTGGAGGAGCCCTTGATAGCTATAAGAAGCACCATGAGGCCGGCGCCCTAAGCATTGGAGCCCTCTTCCCTTGTGCCGTGGCCACCCTCTTCCTCCCTCTTAGTTGCAGCCGCAAGCAAGAAAGAAGGAACCTCCAAGTGTTGGCGGCTTCCTCCTCTTCCTTTTCTTCATCCAGCGCAAGCAACAGAAAGAAGGCTGTGCAGGGGTTCATCTACTTCCTCTTCTTCATCCTTCTTCTTCCTCCTCTCAAGCACTTTCAAGAGTTGAAAGAAAGAGAAGAGATCAGCCATCAAAGGAGTCTTTGCAAGGGAGCTAGCACCCCGGGAAGACAAGAAAGCTTTGATCGGTTCTCTACTTCGTGTGGATACCCGTAGAGGCCGGACGTTTGAACGGCTTCAAGCGAACCCTCTTCCTAAAACCACGAATTCAGATTCGCGGTGATCATCTACCCGCACAAGGTGAAGATTTGATCTTCCTAGTAGTTTTAAAAGTTTTAATTCTTACCTAATTACGAAAGGTCACGAAACAACGTTCATGCGATGAACGTCGAACTCGCGCATGCCGATTCCGCTGCCATCTGAAAATTTTTGAAATATCAGCGGCATGGGCGGGTTCCCAACAATTATCTAGGGAGGAAGACAATGATGTTCTCTAGTTCACTATTCCATGTATTCCTTTGCTCGGTGGTATCAAAGCTATACTTGGTGCATTGTGGACCCCAACTAGGAATACTATTTTGATGAAAGAACTTTAAACCAGCAAAATGTTTCTTTAATAGATTAGATGTGGGCATCTAAGTGAAGTTCCTATTTGGTCATGACTCTGGACCTTCTTGACAGGACCAACATCCTTTGCACCAATAATTGAAACAGCCATCGGCATTGTAGATAATAGTGGTGGCCAATATCATGTTCTTCTTATAATAGCATATGGACAGGTCAGCTATTTAAGATGCTTCTCTTTTCAATTTTTCGTTATTATTTTCCCTATTCGTAGATTTTTATTTTTCCTATTCGTTCTTATAAAGCAACAATGTTTCTGATTCATGATTCTGATTCATGATTCTGATTAAACAATGTTTCTGTTCAAGTTATTTCCTTTTTGTTCCCCAGTAAATGAAGAGGAACACCAGAAATGACTGCTCTCCCTCCACCAATTAAAAGTCATGGTTCAGCATATTCAAATCCAAAATACTCACACTCAAGCAGCTCGGAGCAAGGTGCTGGAGTTCATAAAAGTGCGTCAGCCATTCCATCAGAGAGTTCTCTAGAAGAGAAACAAGTAAATAAATTAATTTACATATATGGTTTTCCCTTTTTTTTTTTGCAGATTTCTGAGACTTCAAGAGCTCATAGAGATGATGATGATGGAGCTGAATCCCGTCCTTGATACCTTCTAAACTTGTATATGTTTCTTATTTCGCAAAGTACATTGTAATTCTAAAATATGACAATTTAAATATTTTGAATGATTTGAATGTTTGTGTCAATATAAATGTAATATAGGTTCATATTGTTATAATGTGTTTTTATAATTTACATTCGTATTTTTATGTTTTTTAAAAAATAGCAATCCCGACGCTTTAAAGCATTGGTAAATAAAAGTTGTGGCACGCCTACGCTGACGCTTTAAAGTGTTGGCGACGCTTTAAAGTGTCGGTAAACAGCCTACGCCGACGCTTTAAAGCGTCAGCGAATGTCGTTTTTGCCGACGCTTTTATTAGCATCGGAAAAGCCCTGTTTTTGCCGACGCTTTCTCTTAGCGTCGGCAAAAACTTTTGGCACTCCGGTATCGCCGACGCTTTTGCGACGCTTCTGTTTGCGTCGCGGGAACTTTAGCCAACGCTTATAAGCGTCAGTATAGATTATAAAAAGCATCGGGAAAGATGAATTTTCTTGTAGTGTAACCTAATTGCAATGGTTAGTTAACTGTATTCGGGGCTATATAAACTAAGTTCCAAGCTTACTTAATTAATTGCAATGATAACAAATCCATTGCACTTATCAATATCATAAAGATTAGATTATTTGCCACTCACTCATTATTTTTCTTTTTATTTATTTATTTTATTATTTTATTTCATTGAAATATATTTATTTATTTATTTAAAATATATATATATATATTTATGCATTTATTTGTTTATTTTTCTTCTCTTTTCTTTTCTTTGCCTTTTCTTCTTTTCTTTATTTTTCTTTTCTTTTCTTTTTTTCTTTGTTTTTCTTCTTTTTCCTTCTTTTTCTTCTTTTTCTTTTCTTTTCTTTTTCTTTTCTTTTTTCTTCTCTTCTTCCCGAAGTTTCTTCTTCTTTCTTCTTTCTTCTCGTCCCTTCTTCTCATGTGTTCTCCTCCCGCGAGCTTGAGAAAGAGTCCCTCGCCAGAGCGCCCAGAACGGGTTGCGGCGGCCGTGGCCCGGCCTCCCTTCTTCTTCTTCTCTTCTTCTTCTTTTCTTCTCATTTTCTCTTTCCTTCGTTTGTGACTCAAGGGAGAGCTTCCCTCAGCCTTTCCCCAGTTAGTCTCTCTCTTTTTGTAGCAGCAAGAGGAGGAAGCTGCCGAGGAGTATGACTGAAGGGAGGAGTGGTCCCCACTGTACCTGGTGGCCGAGGTGCCCAACAACGCATCCGTCAACCTCACCGTCTTCCACAAATAGGTTGCTATTCCTGAAAGAGAGGAAGAGCGGAAGAATGGGGGGTATGTTCGTCTCATGATGGAAAATAGTTAAATGTTGAAATGTCGTTGGACCAGTTGTTATAAAACTAGTCAACAGGGACTAAAAGTTCTAAGTCCGGTCTAAGGATGAACTGGCCATTAATTTTTTCTATATTTTTATACCGATTCATGAGAATTTGTATTTGTCTATTGAATATTATATTATTACATGTATTCATTACTTTTTGGGTAGTCAAACTCATTATCCCTTCTTTTCTGGATTCAAAAAACTAATTATAGATGAGGTACTGCTATGGGAATAAGAATAAAAGCAAGATTCAACCATATAGATAAAGTTCAGATTTAATATTACTATTAGAATCTTTTGCGGGCCTATTTTTAATTAGTAAATGAAGTATAACCAATGTGAGACTCTTGAATCTTGATCATTATTTTTGATTGGTTAATTATTGAATTTTGGATTTTAGTTAATGAAATTCTTTCCACTACATTGTATTTGATATTATGTTAGATATCTTGCATGCTCGTAGAAGGTACTCTATGAGTATGTGGCGGTTGTTCGTAGAAGGTACTTGTGATTTCAGGTCGAGGGTCTGGCTATTAACTTATCTTGGCTCTACGTTTTTGAGAAGTTAATCACGTAGCTGACTGTTTGGCCAACATAGTAAGCATCGAGCAAGCGGGAAGAGTTTGGTTTGAAGACTTTCCTCCTGCCTTATTTTATTACGCAGATGCAAGGGGCATCGCGTTTATTCACTTCCAATGAGTCATCTCACTCCCCTATTACCCAAAAAGGGCAAGAACGGTGTTGAGCCCGTAAGCAGGCCCATTGCAATAAGGCGGACGTTATAATAGATATGGATGTTCAAATAAGCCCTTAAAACTTTGCAGGAATGATTTTACAATCAGTTTGTAACTATAGTTGTTATACCATTTGAAAATGTGGGTTACAAATGTTTTCAAACATCTGCAATATTTGTACTTTTGCATTAAGATTAAGAAGAAGCTAACAAATACCATAACATCAGTTTATTGAGTCTACAGAAGTGGCAGGCAGATCAGTCTTTTCTAATGTGGCATTATATTAGGAGCCTAAAGAAGGAGGATGCTTGGTATCATAGTCCCACACTGATTAATAAAATGAGTGTCATATGAGTTTATTAGCCTAGCTGATTCTCTTCCTAATAGCTTAAGTTTTTAGCTTGGGAGTCCGTGATAAATTGTATTAGAGCTAAAATATATATACTACGTATCATAATTTTGATTAGCCATGTAGGCCTCTCTATGAAGGATATCAAGGTCAAGGAGGATCCAGTAAGGTTAAATAGGACCTAGGCCATGGGTAGACGTCCCCCTCTCGAGTAGGATCCAATCGTGATGAGGGTGTTATGAGACTAAGTGGGAGAGATTGTCATAGTGCCGCATTCATTCATAAAAGGAGTGCACATTGATATATTAGCCTAGGCAGGTTCTCTTAACAGCTTATGCTTTCGGGTTGTGAATCCCCCTCTCCGTGACATCAGGCTATCCTCGGACCTGTTTTCCCTAACGAAAGGGTTCATTTGATTTGGTGTAAGTGGACATAGCTGAAGCACATTTGATTAAGTTGCTTCCGCTCCCCTGGACTGAAGCTACTTTGGGTTTTTCTTCCTTAGAATGGAGTAAGTGACTCAGTTGAGCTCCACTTCGGCCCAATTTTTAGGGACCTCCAAATACCTCCAAGAAGAAATTAATCAATTATACCAAAAACAAGAACACCAAAAAAGGAATCAGTAATGCAGCATATCTGCAACCATGTGAAAAGCATCATTTATATAGTTAAGGCAATACCTAAACAAGCTCTTTTTAACTATGTTTTAAAACTTGGTGAAGATTTTACTCAAGATGCTTAATTAGTTCCATTTTACAATCAGGTAGAATTGGTCGACAGATTTCCTAATCCTTAAAAATGATGTCATATTACTGAATTTATGGGATGACTCCCATTGCCATTGGATCACATGCCAAGAAGACTGAAAACTGACAAGCGTGGCCCCATCTACATAAAACAGCTATAGTGACATAGCAAAGAGAGCCAAACATTCCCATCCACAGATTAAAATCCAAAAAAGAAGAAGAAAAGAAACAGCATCACAGAAAGGGGAGAAATGCCAATATAATTTCCTGGCTCTTTCCTTGGCCACCCGTTTCTTTCCCTTGATGATTCATTGGGGGGTTCACACACACACACACACACACAAACACATAGGGAGGGAGGGAGGGAGGGAGCGAGAGAGAGAGAGAGAGAGAGAGAGAGACAATTATATAGAAAAGGGAAGGGAATATGTTGACATATATAGACACAAAAGCGAGTTGGGTTTATTTTTAAGACATTTGAGTAGGCTCATTTGTGGCAGACTCTAATAATTTGTCCACATCCCAGCTTTGTCCGGGTGCAACCCTGTCATCAAGTGGCGCATACTGCTGCAGGTAACAGTGAGAGCCAAAAACATATCATTCCTTGCTTTTCCTGCAACCTGTGTCTCTGTCACCCAACTCAATAATTCAGCAACCAACCAAATGAAAACGAGAAACAAATAAAGGAAGAGAATGAAGCCCTCAAACAAATGAATTCACCTCTAGCAGCTCCGCTTCCTCTTTAGGCTTGTGATTACCTTCCTTTTCCCTCCTTCATTTACCTCCATTTTCCTGATCAGCTCCTCTGCGCTCTCTGCTGAAACCACAATATTTCTTGCTGACTCCTCTATGAAGCCTTCCTCCACCCCTTTGTCAAACAGTGCAAGCAAACTGTCGTAGTACCCATCCACATTCAGTAACCCCACCTGAAAAATTTCAGAACCAAAGACTTGATGAAGCATGACCTCCCAGATGTAATATTAAATCGGAAAGCAGCTAAGTAAGACAATAACTCACTGGTTTATCATGGATTCCAAGCTGAGACCATGCTATTATCTCTAAAAGTTCCTCCATGGTTCCATAACCACCTAAAGAGGTTTATATTGAAACTTAGAATTTTGAGATTATTAGAGCCTAGTTGGCATTGGAGTAGGAATTGACTTGGGGTTTCACCTGGAAGGGCAATAAAGGCATCAGCATGTTTAGCCATTTCTGACTTCCGCTCATGCATGTCTGCTACTGTCTTCACCTCTCCAATGGTCTCTCCTGATATCTGGAAAGCAATAACAGCTGCTGAACTTTAAGTGAAGATCAGAGACAAGAGAGAAGAGGGTTTGGAACTAACCTCATGTGGCTGGAGAGCTTTAGGAATGACTCTGTGATGAGAGAATGGATCAGCAAGGAACTTATCTTCTCATGTGAATCATGAAAGTCTAACAAAAATGTATTACATGTAACAAAAAATCAAAGTGAAGAGTTAAAACATGGACTTATATACTCTTTACCCGAGAACATGACATCCACCATTGTAGACAGTCTGAGATATCAGGCCCATCAGACCTACACTTCCACCACCATAAATGAGGTGTATTTTTCTCTCAACCTGAAAGAGAAATGAGCAAGTCAAAATGAACTAATTTTCTATAGCAAAGAACACAAGAATAACAGAAGGAATCAAGCTTGTAAAGTCTTAGAAGACCACAAAAGTAACACTTATTTTAAAACAAAGACTAGAACTGAAAGGACTATCAGAGAAGAAAATCATTCTTCACATGGATGCACCAATGTTCTTATTTCCCAGAGGTAACCAGAAGGAAAAAAACAAACTAAAAGAAGAATATAAAAGATAAACATTTTTTCTTCAAAGAATCACATCACATTTTTTTTTTATTCTCAAGAGAAACAATTAAAAGAGGGACAAACTTCACGAGAAAATGGAAAACAAGATAAGAGAGAAAATTAAGGAGTGTTCGTCATAAAGTTAGCTTCGTAGAACTCAATTATGTCAGGCGGAAGTTTGCTTTCAGATTTGCCTTCCAATTTCTCACCAATTGCTTCCCAAGGTCAAGAGTTGCATCACTGAATGAAGTCCTGTTCCCTGACCTACTCCCGCAGAAGACACATATCCTTCTAAACTTACTTCTGTTCTCACTTTCGACTGCCTCCTGTTGGCTTGCTTCCATCCCCTCAAAAATTAGAAGATGAATTATAACAACAGAAGAAAGAAGCAATGCTCGCAATCAAAGGCACAAGAAAGAAAAGAGAGAGAGAGAGCGAGAGAAGAGGCAGAGGCAATGAAAGCCAAGAAGAACGGATTTCAACCACTCCAACAAAATAAAAGAATCTGACAATTTTCCTATTGCATCTCCCTCTCTCCTTTATACCTAATACTTCCTTTTGTCTGCTTAAACTCCGAGTACTACGTCTCTCTCTCTCTCTCTCTCTCTCCCCCTCCCTCCCTCCCTCCCTCCCTCCCTGCCTCCCCTTACTACGTCTCTCTCTCTCCTTACAAATATATTTTCTTTCATGCCCATCCAATCAGTGCTTGGGTAGTTGTATGTCCAACTAAAATACACTTGAACATCTCTCTCCCTCCCTTGGCCGCACTTGCTGCCATTTACCACTGTCTTTATAAATAACCCCATCCACATCTTTGGAAGTTATCGACCCTTAGGGCCTACCATCCCTTATTTGGCACTGTTCTTTTACCTACACGTTCCTCGCCTCTTCTTGCTTTTATCTGTCCTTTAAACTTGGAGTCTTTTCCAGACGTGTAAGAGAATGCTTATCCAATTAAGTTTCAAAGTGGAGATAAAAATGGAACAGATAATATTTATCTAGATCTGTTTTCATATTCAAATTTATTCAGATATAGATAGAAATTCAAACATCTAATTAATATCCGTTTCCGTATTCTTATTCATCAAAAAAAAAAAGGTATAAACATAGATAGATAACTTCTTATCTATATCCGAATATTCAATTCTAATTATAATCTTATTTAATTTTATATAGCTCTTATGAATATTTTAAAAAAATAAATGACCACCTAATTATGCTATTAACATGATTTATGATCCACTTAATAACCTTTGATTCCATAGTCATAAAGTTTAATTATCTGAATTTTATCCATATTTATATCTATGCCTTCGATATCCGATTTATATCTGTATCTATTTAAAACAAATATAATATAAATTTTTGCATCCGACTAACATATATCTATACTCATCAAACAAAATAAATCTAGATATAGATATAGTAGTATCCAATCCAATTTCAGCTTTAGTCTCAAACCTTATTTACCTTTTCTTTGACTGGTTAAAATACGAATTAATACAAGCAAGGCCTGCTCACCTATACAAGCTTAGAGGTGCAGAATTCAATTTCAAAGTTAGCATGCTCTGATGTATATTTTTCTATGATAAAAATCTACTATAATGGTTCTCGAAAGATACAGAATTATATTTTTATCAGATTGTGGACGGATGATGTGCATATTATTTTCTATTGAGGTAAAACATATTTACAAGGAAGCTAATAGAACGGTAGATTGAATAGCATCTAATGTGGCCACCTATATTAGATACATTATAGGATTCTTTAGAAAAAAATCCAGTTCAATTGTTAAATATTTTGTTTTTGATTCCTATGAATGTATCTATATTTGAATAGTTTAATTTATCCAATTTACTAAAAGAATTTCATAATTGTATCAAGACAGTGATTTTGCACGTCAGGCTTAGGAAATATTGGAAAATTAACATGTATCGAATGGTTGCCGTTGATGGAGGATTGTCCTATAAGAAATCGAGGTGCTCTTCTATTAGGCATCAATATAGAAATTAGAAAATTTTATTCTTTTAGAAGTAAGAAAAGAATATTTTTAGTTGGTCTCTAGGGCTATAATTTAATGGCGATTTTCGTATTTTATTTCTATACAGACTCTTATTAAAGTTTTGGATCTACATAAATCCACTGCTATGTAATTGTGAACACAAGCACGCGGCATTAAAATTTGAGATTCGAAAATTTTGAGTTGTCTCTCTATCTACCTTCTTCTTCTCCTTTTTTTCACTTTCTTCTCCTCCAGCTCCTTCCTCTTCCTCTTCTTCTCTCCCCTCCTCCTCTCTCTGTCTTGCGTCAGCTGGTAAGGCCCATTTATCCACAGCTGCAGACCCCACCACAAAATGATGGCCGCTGCCACTGTTACAAGGATCAACTGGCGCTATCGACATTTACTATGTTTTATCTCATCAGAAATATAGTAATCTTGTCATGCCTGGAAGTCTTCTGGTTTAGCTTGGCTCTTTCTACAAGTGCCAAATAGAAGAAGAATCAGTCTTATGGATTTCTTTTCATCCTAACCATTTGTCATTGATGCTTGTTCTCGACAAACTTGGGGATTGGCTCATGGCATCAGTAATAGTGCTTGGTTTTGGAAGAATATGGGAGGGTAGAAAAGGGCTGCCTTCATAGAGGGCCCATGCCTCGAGTCGAACTACTTCGTCTGGTGCCTTGCATAGTTTCTTGTGTTTGTTGATTGTGCTCGCTGTTTGTCTTTCCAGTTAAAGAGGGTTGGAATAAAGCGAACTAGGTGCAGGGATATCCCCACTCAGCTTAAAAAAGATAGGAGATAGTATTTTAGAAAATATTAGCTTTTACTCCATTTCTCTTGGTCCATTCTTGATCATCCTTTTTTCATGATTTATGAGATATTTTATTTCTTCAATTTGATCCGATTGGAGAGAAAAAGATTTTCTTCAACCCACTCAACTCGAGTCTCTCAAAAGAAAACTAGAAAAAAATGAAGAAATCTCGACAGTAGGGCTTTAAGTCCCCTTTTCTTTTATTGATGATTAAAAAAATGAGGTACAAAGCCTCTATTTATAATGTGAGATCTACCCTAAAACAATTTGGATCGGATTTCTCTTCCTAATTCTAGTAGAATTCTTTATCGAGTTTGGTGATCCTCCTAAATACTCATAGTAGTCAAAGTGGTCAACATCATATTCGATGATCGTAGATCAGGTACATTTTTTTGAGGAAAGAATTGATAGGGGTTAGAGGACCATGATCGGATGATTTGATATCAAATCATGTTGTTCGATACTCATAATTCATATCTACTCCTCTTTGATTAGTACCATTCACAAGCCATGCCATTCTTATAGGAAATGGGAGAGTATATGATTCTATCATTGCTACTTGTTTAAAACTAGGTCTCTGTTGAGATTAAAATGGAATTGCTGACAAGATACAAAATCATTTTCCAATATCAGCGTAGTTGTCATGCCCCAAGCCCGAGGCGCGGCAGACGCCGCACGCCCGCACGGCGGGCTGCACAAGCGTGCAAGGTATCGGAACATATCGGAGCAAATACAGATGTTTAAAACTTATTTAAGGGTTAATCACAGATGCTTAAAATTGACAAAAATATAAAGAGTCATTTAAAAGCAGTTTTACAAAATTTCAAAATAACATTTGCTAACATAATTCAAATGTCCAAACTAATCTAACTGAAATGCTAATAACCGAAGAAATTATCGGAAAATCTAACGCACTCTCCAATCCAGTGCGATCAAGCCTCTGGATCTGAAAAATAGAGAAAATAAAATAATGAGCTACACTAGCCCAGTAAGCAACAAAATAACCCAAAGTGGGGCAGAGCATATCAGATCAAAATACATGATAATGTCTGGAATAAATCATAAATAACATTGTTTTATTGTTTTCAAAACTTATTATTATTTTTTCAAAAACTCTGATACCAGAATCTCAACATAATAGGCTACGGCCACGTAACCCAATGGCATGGGTTGCACAGAGTGCCAGAAACCACTATTGTTAGTCACTGGTGGCAACGGTGTCCAGAAACCACTATTCTAATCACCGGTGGCATGGTGTCGAAACCGGTTCCTCACAGATTACAAGTTGACAGGTCCAATGTATAATCCCCATTGGCAGGGCCAGAACAGAACAGAACAGGTCATAGCCATGCTGAGATTTCATATATACAAAAATAGATTTCACAAACTATCCAGTCATATTTCACGGATTTCAGAGAATATAACATGATTTTCAAATAAAATTTAACATGCCCGACCCATTTTACTGAATACAAACGTATGTCAAAACTTAATCAGTTTATCAAATAATTTGGAAATCACACTTTAAGTATTAAGTTACTTATCTCTTCTCGCTTAACCCCAACTTCAGATAGGCAGATCAGATTCACCTATTTAAATTTAATTAATTTCTTGTTAATTTCAGAGCTAAGCAAAATCCAGAAATAATACTACTGGCACGGCTCAACAGGGCCCAGAGTTAGTCCATATTGAACATGACCCGATAAGGCCCACATTGGACACGGCCCAATGGGCCCGCATAGACCCGGCCCAATAGGGTCCCCAAGGTTGGCCTTTAATTGATTCATTTAAACAATAAAAATTCGTTTCAGGGGCCAATACCTAATTATATAGTACTATTTCGTAATAAAGCTTGAGTAAAGGGACCAAACAAATATAGTTGGGGACCTTTATGTAATAAATCTTTCCTATAGGGATCAAATACAAATTACAGAAGACCCTTTTGTGAAATAATATACTGCCAAGGGCTTAACTGTAAAATTCCATTTATTGGCCAAACGGGTTCGGGTTTCGGGTCTCGGGTTTCGGGTTTCGGGTGTCGGATTTCGGATTTCGGGTTTGGGTTCGGGTTTAGCTTCGGATTCGAACTGGGCCCAAGTTGGGCCCACAGTGAATTGGGCCCAAGCTTGCCCAGCTCAGCCCACGGTGGGCTTTCTTCCTCCCCAAACCTCTCCCATGTACAGGAGAAGGAAGGAGCCGGCAGGAGGAGGAAGGGTCGGCTGGATGGCCGGCCTAGGTGGCCAGGGGCGTCGCCCGGTCGACGGCCAGCTGGCCGCAGTGGCGGCCGGCGGCTACTGCGGCGACGGGCATGAAGAAGAGACCAAAAGTGGTCTCGATTTAGGGTCGAACAGAGGAAGAAATCAAGTTATTGGGCAATAGAACGAAGACAAGGAGGAGGGAGACTCACCGACGCCCAACGAAGGCGGTGGAGAGGAGGGATCTCAGCAGAGGAACAGCTCGGTCCGGCGGCTAACGGCGGCGGTGCTTTTCGAAGGGGAAGTGGATCTCAAAACAGGGGAAGGTGTTGGTGATGGTGGTTGATCGGGCGGCACGCCAGCCACTTGGAAAGCAAGAGAAGAGGGAGGAGAAGAAGGGAGGAGAGGAAGAGGAGGAGACAAAGGAGAGGGAGGAGGGCTCGGGTGATCTCCGGAGGTGGAAGAACGGGGGTTTTATCACCCCATTTTAACATCTCTCTGCCGCGGGAATCACAGCGGTGGAGCAAAATCAGCAGCCGCTCGTGCGGCCGCGGGGTGGACGCGGAGCAATCGTAGAATCTTCGCGACGCCTCCGCCCCCGCTGCGCCCGAAGAAGCCGAAGGGGGGATCGCGATTGCGATCCCCTGCTTTGGCCCCTTACAAAAAGGGGCATGGGGCTGAAGCCAGCTGGGGCTGCCGGCTTCAACCCCGTATCTCACATTCTCTCCTCCTTAAGAAAATTTCGTCCTCGAAATTTGAGAGATCTAGGCTGTTGCCCAGAGATGGTCACCCAAGAGGGGGGTGAATTGGGTGTTTTAAAACTTTTCGCCTAATTAAAAATAAAACACACAAATATATGCACTAAAGTAAAGAAGGAGGAATGAGAAAGGTCAATCGCAAACACAAGGTTTTATAGTGGTTCGGAGCTTCCACTGCTCCTACATCCACTCCCCAAATCACCTTTGGGAATTTCCACTATAATCCAAGATTACAGTACGGTAGTTTTGCGAGTTCACTACCTAACTCGTTGTTTTACACCGGGCTCACAACAAACCCTAACACCCCCAATTTCACTTAGGCTTGGGACGCCTTTCCCTTATTCCAAGTCCCTTGACTGGAACAAGCACCACAATGAAAGAGTTTACACAGAAAAGAAAAGCTCTAGAAAAGCAAATATGGCAATGATGAACAATAGAACCCGGAAGAATCCTTTTGCCGTTGGAAGCGTGGGAAATGGTGATTCTTCCGATGTGGATCGCGTAGATTTGAGTGTGAGCTTTGAATGCACGAGCGGAAGAGAGTGGTTGAGCTTGAAATCACTTGGGAAGCTTGAAAGCACTTGATTTCTTCACTTGAATGCACTCACTCCCTTGAACTTCTCTCTCTTGCTTCTCTCTTAAATGATCTAGCTTTTGGGTTGGTGAAAAGTTGTTTTGAAGCACTTAAGAGCTCCCTTTTATAGCCCAAAAAGCAAATATAGCCGTTAGAGATAAAGTAAAAGAGATTTGAAATTCAAACCAAACCTGTAAAAGTTGTCAGTCGCGTCCCAGGCGTTCCGGGGACGTCTCCGCTTCAACGAGAGACGTCTCGGCTACAAGATTTTACTTTTTTACGTTGTCTGGGGTCGACTCGGCACTTTACGGGGACGACTCTGCTTGTTTGCACTTTTTGAATGGGGACGACTCCGCTGTCTCGGGGTCGACTCCGCTTCTTTATCTCCGAAAAACATGTCCTCTGGAATTCCCTGAGAGAGCCGACTCCGCTCTTTCAGGGGACGTCTCCGCTGCCTTATCACCGAAAAAATCATTCTCTGGAAAACCCTGAGAGAGCCGTCTCCGCTATCTTGGGGACGACTCGGGAAGTCTCCTTTTTACTTGTGGGGACGACTCTGCTTGCGGTGGGGACGTCTCGCGCATATCTCTTGAAAACTGCCTTTCTGCCGCCACTGAGAGAGTCGACTCCGCTACTGAGAGAGTCGACTCCGCTATCGTAGAGACGACTCGGCAGGTGCCGGGGACGTCTCCAAGTGTGCCAGTTCTTCCTGTTTGTACCAGAGACATCTCTGAGACTATCAGGAGACGTCTCGGCTGTCCCTGAACTTTTTCTTTCATCTCAAAAAGTTCTTCAATAAATTCATAAAAATTATGGGAACTTGCCTAGACATTTCTTAACAATATTCTTAATAAAACACATGAATTTCTCAATTAAATTGTTAAGATAAATGGAATTATACTCTAGTGTTTTGTATTCATCAAAATCCATTAGGGGGTCAACAATCTCCCTCTTTTTGATGATGACAAAACACTGAGTATATGCAAAATTCGAAATTTAAACATATACACAGTATTTGCTCAGATGTACAGGTATAAAGATAATTGAAAGCTAAGTTCTTTTTGACTCCCCCTTTCTTTTCCAGAAGGGCAATTATCTTAAAGCCAATATTCTTCAATTTTATCTCTTCTAATTCAACTTTTAAGCATGAATTTTGTATTTTGCATTCCAATGTATCCATATTGGTTCTACTCCCCTTATCTATATTGGTTCTATGGTTCTACTCCCCCTTTTTGTCATCAACAATGAAGGGGACAAATTATCTGTAGGTGCTTAAAGCATACTTCCTAGTAAGATTCAGCATATTTCCATGAACGACTCAAGAATATTCAAGTTGTGCTCCCCCTGTCCAAGTCATTTCTATTAATGAATTCAGTCATTCATATCACTCCCCCTTTGTTTTGGAATTCATTTCAGACTCATCTTTTTGTTTAGTATAGTTATCACAAGATGTGCTCCCTCTGTTTTATATGCATTGTTTCTTTGTATCAAATTTGAACACTCAAGGTATGTGATAAGATTTTTATGGCACATCACAAACTCACATACACAATCACATACACAGAGTTAGAAATGTACACAGGGTTTCAAAAGAGATTGTATGTCATTCATATGTCATTGTAAACCTTTGAAGTCAGTACATAGTCAAAAGAAGAAATCATTACAAGTATTGATTTCTAATACAAAAAGTGTTTCAAAATAGCCTAGGGTTTACAAAAAGAAGATTCCTAGATGTTTACAAAGCGTCCCTTATCGGCGACGTTGCTCATAAATCCTACAAGCTGCATCTATAAAAGCATTGATTGAATCCATTAGGGTCTTAAATTGATCTCCCTGTGACTTGTGGAAGGCTGCCACAAGTGCTTCAAATTCTTCAGTTGCCATTTCAATCCTCCCTCTAAGTTGGGCAACTAAAGTGCCCACATTGCCTCCTGGGCTTGTCAACTCTTTGAGGCTCTTGGAAATGGTCTTCAAGCTGTCCTTGAGCTCTATTGATCTGAATTTTTGGGAGGCATCCACACCAATTATTTCATGTGTTGTGGCTTCAATTTGACTTCTAATGTCCTTCAGCTCTTGTAGAAGCACTTCATGTGAAGCTCTGAAGGGGGCCAACTCTGTAGAGATCATGGATCTCATCTCCTCCCTCATTTGTTGGCAAATGGCAGATGCTAGGGTGCGCATCTGATCTTCTGAAAGAAAGGAGGGCCCGCTAACTGGAGGAGGTAGTGGCATGGATGTGGAAGGTCCAGCTGAGCTGGAGGGTATATCAGGGATATCCAAGTGGCTAGGTGGAGGAGAGTGATGGTCAGACTCATGATGTGGGTTCTCGGGCTCTAGGATTTGGGCTTTTCTCTTTGGTACCTTCACCCACGACCCATCTATCTTATGAAATTCCATTCTTCTCATTGTGCCCTCATTATAATAGTCGGTGTTTCTCAAGGGCTTTGCAGGTTCATTTGTTGGAATGGGAACTTTGAAGTGTTTGAAAACTAAGGTAAAGATCATGTCGTAGGGTAAACTAAACCTAGAATACCTATGACATAGGGCAATGTAGTTTAGCATAAGTCTAGGGAGGTTTAGGGGTATCCCTAGTAGGATATGGTGCATTATAACTAAATCTCGCTCCGAAACAAAATCGAAGCGACCGGTTTTGGGAAATAGGACCCGGTTGACAATACTTAAAAGAAGTCTCATCTCTGCATTTAGGTCCTGGGAATTGACAACATCAAGAGGGCCGCAGTCCTCTCTTCCTAAAAGTAGATTTAGGGCTGATTCCCTTTGGGAATGTGAGGTTGGAGCCTCACCGTCCTTAGGGATTTGTAAGACAGTGGATAGGACATCTTCATTGACTTCTACTAATGTCCCCCGGACATATGCAGTGTACCCTTGGTCCCCTAAGGCCATATTGCTAAAAAGTTCTCTAACTAGGCCGGGGTAGGTCGAGGTATTTAGGGTACAAAGGTGCTCCCACCCTTGGGCTCGGAGTCTCTCTCCAATAGAGAACCCCTCATGATCTAAAAATGAGAAATCTATGTACCTTCCGGTCGTGACTGTGCGATTTGCACAGAAAATAGTCGTGGTTGGCGGAGCAACCGGAGGAGACGGCGGGGAATGTTCTTCCCTCCGTTCCTCATCGTCGGCCGCTGCCCTAGGTCGCCTTCCACGGGTTGTCCTAGCTCTTTTGGGTGCCATGATTGGAAATCCTAAGAAAAAGTGGAGAAGGAGGCTAGGGTTTGTGATGGAGAACAAATGGAGGCTAGGGTTTTCGTTTTTGGTCGGAGATGAGAGAAGATAGCTCGGGTCGGCTCGAGCTGTTTCACTTATTTTAAAAACCCTAGTTCGGTCCCCGAGACGTCTCCGCGACTAAGGCGAGACGTCTCGCCTGGGGGGACGTCTCTGCGACTTGCCAGAGACGTCTCCGGCACTGAAAAATTTCAGACTGAATTTTATCTTTTCCCAAATTTTTATTTAATCGCCCTAAACAATATGATTTCTTTTGATAAACACAGAGTGAATTTGTTTGTGATCCTCCCCATTAATAATACACCCTATAATAATTTGGTTATGATTTTTGAATTATTAATATTGAAATGAGGAATGTTTGACCAAATTTCGAATACCTATGATATAGGCTCTGAAAATATCTCTATGAAGAGTCCAAGGGAGGGTAACCATCCTCCGGAAAGTCAAACAGTTCGTCATTTAGATTAGATGGATTCATGCTTTCACTTATATTGACCTTGAGATGGATTACTAGTTTGAGTAGCAAAGCAATGCAATACAAATTCAATTCATTTGCTAGGATCATACAAGCTTAAAGCATTCCTCAAGAAATTGAATCTATCTTTACAAAGGGGCTTTGTAAAGATATCAGCCAATTGATTTTCAGTACATACATATTCAATCATCACATCATTTTCCAGCACATGATCCCTAATAAAGTGATGCCTAATCTCTATATGCTTTGACTTAGAGTGTTGGACAGGATTTTTTGTTAAATTAATTGCACTTGTATTATCACATTTAATTGGTATATTATCCATTTTGATACCGAAATCTTCAAGTTGTTGCTTAATCCAAAGAACTTGGGCACAACAGCTTCCAGCTGCAATGTACTCAGCCTCAGCTGTGGACAAGGCAACTGAATTTTGTTTCTTGCTAAACCAAGAAACCAAATTGGCACCCAAGAATTGACATGTGCCACTTGTGCTTTTTCTGTCGAGTTTGCACCCGGCAAAATCAGCATCGGAATAAGCAATTAAATTTATGTCAGATTGTTTAGAATACCATAAGCCTACATTAGATGTTCCTACTAGATATCTAAAAATTCTCTTAACAGCTTGCAAGTGTGATTCCTTAGGACATGCTTGGTATCTAGCACACATACAAACACTGAATAATATATCTGGTCTACTAGCAGTAAGGTAAAGTAGAGAGCCTATCATACCTCTGTACAATTTGCAGTCTATACTTTTACCTTTTTCATCTTTGTCAAGCTTGCAACTTGAGCCCATGGGTGTGCTGATTTCCTTTGCATCCTTCATCTTGAATTTTTCCAACATTTCCTTGATGTATTTGGACTGACTGATGAAGATGCCCTCCTCTGATTGTTTTATTTGTAGCCCAAGGAAGAAGTTGAGCTCACCCATCATGCTCATTTCAAATTCTCCCTGCATAAGCTTGGCAAACTCTTGACAAAGACTATCATTAGTAGCACCAAAAATTATATCATCCACATAAATTTGTACAAGCAATAAGTCATTTCCTTTTCTTTTAATAAAGAGGGTTTTGTCTACATTTCCTCTCTTAAATTTGTTTTCAATTAGGAAATTACTTAATCTTTCATACCATGCCCTAGGGGCTTGCTTAAGGCCATACAATGTTTTATGCAATTTATACACATAATCTGGATGTAAGTGATTTTCAAAACCTGGAGGTTGTCCTACATAAACTTCCTCCATTATATAGCCGTTTAAAAATGCACTTTTTACATCCATTTGATAGAGTTTAAAATCCATGAAGCATGCATATGCCAAAAGTAATCTAATAGCTTCTAATCTAGCAACAGGAGCAAAAGTTTCATCAAAGTCTATTCCTTCCTCCTGATTATATCCTTTAGCCACTAGCCTGGCTTTGTTTCTTATTACTATCCCATCTTCATCTAGTTTATTTCTATATATCCATTTGGTGCCTATAATTGAAACATTAGGGGGTCTTTTCATTAGAGTCCAAACTTTATTTCTTTCAAATTGATTTAATTCCTCTTGCATAGCATTCATCCAATTATCATCTTTTTCAGCTTCTTCTAGTGATTTAGGCTCTATTTGTCAAACGAAAGCAAGATAATTACTAGTATTTCTTAGAGAGGATCTAGTTCTTATACCTTGTGAAGGATCACCAAGGATTAGATCCTTTGGATGACCATGTGCATACCTCCATTCCTTAGGAAGATCTTGAATTCTTGATGGAGGTTGATCTTCTTCACCTTGCTGATTTGTATCTTCTTTGATCTCATCCTCATGTTGTTTGTCTTGTATGGAGAATTCCTTCATTCGGTCTTCAAGTATACCTGCATCACCATCTTCTTCTTTTCTAGAAGAATCTCCATTTGCTTCATCAAAAACAACATGAATGGATTCTTCAACAACAAGAGTTCTCTTGTTGAAGACCCTGTATGCTCTACTAGATGAGGAATAACCTAAGAAGATCCCCTCATCTGATTTAGCACTAAATTTGCTTAGATTGTCCTTTCCATTATTTAAAACAAAGCATCGACAACCGAAAACATGAAAATAGCTTATATTTGGTTTCTTACCTTTTATTAACTCATAAGGTGTTTTCTTCAAGATGGATCTAACTAATGCACGGTTCAAAATGTGACATGCAGTATTTATTGCTTCAGCCCAGAAATATTTTGGTAGATCCGATTCGCACAACATGGTACGAGCCATATCTGCTAGTGTGCGATTCTTCCTCTCTACCACCCCCATTTTGTTGGGGTGTTCTAGGTGCCGAGAAATTGTGATTGATACCATTTTCGTCACAAAACTTTTCAAAGTGCTGATTTTCAAACTCGGTACCATGATCACTCCTAATTGCTTTTAATTTAAGATTGAGTTCATTCGAAACTCTATTATGAAACTTGATAAAAGCGGAAAAGGACTCATCTTTATGTGCAAGAAATGAAACCCATGTAAAACGTGAAAAATCATCAATAATTACAAGACCAAATTTCTTACCCCCTAGACTAGCAGTTCTAGTGGGTCCAAACAAGTCCATGTGAATTAGTTCCAAGGGTTTTGTTGTTGAGACTATGTTCTTAGACTTGAAAGAATTTCTTGTTTGTTTCCCTAATTGACATGCAGCACAAATTTTATTCTTTTCAAAGTCTATTTTTGGTAGTCCTTTAACTAGATCCTTTGTAATTAATTTAGAGATTAAATCCATGCTAGCATGCCCTAACCTACGATGCCATAACCAACTAGTCTCATTGACTTTGGGATTCATGGCTACAAGACATTGGCCATCCTTCATGGTGAGATCATCAAGATCTACCATGTAAACATTTCCATGCCTATGTCCTGTGAGTATGATCTCATTATCAATTGGACTACTAATTATGCATAGTGATGATTCAAATGATACTTTAAATCCCTTGTCACAAAATTGACTTATACTTAATAAATTATGTTTTAGTCCATTAACTAACAATACATTATCAATGAATGAGGAGGGTGATATGGAGATTTTACCAACACCAATGATTCGGCCTTTAGCATTGTCTCCAAATGTGACTACTCCTCCTTCTTTTGATTCCAAGGTAACGAAGAGACTCTTGTCACCGGTCATATGCCTTGAGCAGCCACTATCAAGATACCACATTCTCTTTTTATTTCCGGCTGCAAGGCATACCTGCAAAAATGATCACGTGAAGCTCTTAGGTACCCAAGTTTTCTTGGGTCCTTAGTGGTTAGTGTAGTTGGTTCCCTTAGGCACCCATACTTTAGTTATGTTTTTAGCTTTCACAAATGTACTCTTGTTAGTTTGGATCTTTCTTTGAATACAAGAGTAGGCTTTATGTCCATTCTTTCCACAATGAAAGCATGTAGATTTTTCAGTTTTTACATCTTTTGCTTTTACAAAGAAATTCTTTAGATACTTTTGTTGCTTGTTAGTTTTATATCCTAATCCGGCTTTATTAAAAACAGCTCTTTGATTTGAAAGAATAAGATTTAATTTTTCAGAGCTTTGTGTAAATTTTTCAACAATTGGTTTGTACTTATGTACCTCATTCTTAAGATTCAAATTTTCTTTGACTAGTTCTTCCTTATCCTTTTTAAGAGATTCAACATTTTGTGCAAGTGAGGTATTATTATCGAGTAGGGATTTTACTTTTAGATTTAATTCCTTAATTACTGTTTTTGCCTTTTCATTTTCAATGGTAAGTTTTGAATTTTTGATTTCTAGGTTAGTAGTGTTAATATTTTTAACGTTCTCCTTTTCAATTAATAGGTTTTCAATATCTTCCTTCAGTTTTTGATTGGAGGCTTTTAATTCTTTATTTTTTGCTCCTAACATACTATAATCACCCATAAGTTCTTGAAAAGCTTCATACAATTCTTCTAAAGTAAAATTTATGGTTGGGTTTTGACATACCTCGTCGTCTTCGAACGCCATGAAGCACAAATTGGCGGTCTCTTCCTTCTCTTCCTCGGAGGATGATGTGTCACTATCATCCCATGTTGCCTTCAATGCCTTCTTCTTCTTCTTTCCAAAATACTTCTTTTGTTGAGGACATTCGGAACGAATGTGTCCCGGTCTCTTGCAATCATAGCATATGATTGGGTCTCTTTCTTTTTCCTTTTCTTTTTTCCAATCATTTCTCCCTCCAAATTTCTTTCTTGGGAAGGGTTTCTTTCTTCTCATGAATTTCTTAAACTTCCTTACTATCAAACCCAAGTCCTCATCTTGGCTTTCTTCTTCACTCTCACTACTCTCTTCTTCACACACACTTGAGGTAGCCTTGAGTGCGATTGTCTTTTTCTTCGGCAACTCTTCTTCATGTTGCTTCATCGTGAGCTCATGCGTCATCAATGACCCCAAAAGTTGTTCTAGCCCCAAGGTGTTGAGGTCTTTGGCTTCTACGATCGCCGTGACCTTTGCTTCCCATGCTTTTGGCAAAGACCTGAGAATTTTACTCACAAGTTCCGGGTTAGTGTAAGATTTACCCAAGCTCTTTAGACCATTAATAATATCGGTAAAGCGTGTAAACATGCATGTAATAGTTTCATTAGGTTCCATCTTAAACAATTCATATTTGTGAACTAGAATGTTTACTTTGGACTCTTTGACTTGATTTGTACCCTCGTGGGTAACTTCAAGCCTATCCCATATTTCCTTAGCGGAACTATATGTGGAGACTCTATTAAACTCATTTACATCTAAAGAACAAAATAATGAGTTCATGGCTCTCGAATTGAGTTGAGCCATCCTATCATCATTCTCATCCCAATCCTCCTCAGGTTTGGGAACTCGAATGCCATTAACCACGTGTGATGGTTCTTGTGGTCCCTTGACTATAACCCTCCACAAGGCATAGTCTTGTGCTTGAATGAAAATTCTCATTCTAGTCTTCCAATAGGTATAATTTGTCCCATTGAAGAGTGGAGGTCTATTGGTTGCTTGCCCCTCGGCAGGAACATTGTTAAAGGGTGTTGCCATCTGATCTTTGGCTAAGACGGTTAGGTCTTTCAAGAAATACACAGAGCACCTGCTCTGATACCACTTGTTGCCCAGAGATGGTCACCCAAGAGGGGGGGTGAATTGGGTGTTTTAAAATTTTTCGCCTAATTAAAAATAAAACACACAAATATATGCACTAAAGTAAAGAAGGAGGAATGAGAAAGGTCAATCGCAAACACAAGGTTTTATAGTGGTTTGGAGCTTCCACTGCTCCTACATCCACTCCCCAAATCACCTTTGGGAATTTCCACTATAATCCAAGATTACAGTACGGTAGTTTTGCGAGTTCACTACCTAACTCGTTGTTTTACACCGGGCTCACAACAAACCCTAACACCCCCAATTTTACTTAGGCTTGGGACGCCTTTCCCTTGTTCCAAGTCCCTTGACTGGAACAAGCACCACAATGAAAGAGTTTACACAGAAAAGAAAAGCTCTAGAAAAGCAAATATGGCAATGATGAACAATAGAACCCGGAAGAATCCTTTTGCCGTTGGAAGCGTGGAAAATGGTGATTCTTCCGATGTGGATCGCGTAGATTTGAGTGTGAGCTTTGAATGCACGAGCGGAAGAGAGTGGTTGAGCTTGAAATCACTTGGGAAGCTTGAAAGCACTTGATTTCTTCACTTGAATGCACTCACTCCCTTGAACTTCTCTCTCTTGCTTCTCTCTTAAATGATCTAGCTTTTGGGTTGGTGAAAAGTTGTTTTGAAGCACTTAAGAGCTCCCTTTTATAGCCCAAAAAGCAAATATAGCCGTTAGAGATAAAGTAAAAGAGATTTGAAATTCAAACCAAACCTGTAAAAGTTGTCAGTCGCGTCCCAGGCGTTCCGGGGACGTCTCCGCTTCAACGAGAGACGTCTCGGCTACAAGATTTTACTTTTTTACGTTGTCTGGGGTCGACTCGGCACTTTACGGGGACGACTCTGCTTGTTTGCACTTTTTGAATGGGGACGACTCCGCTGTCTCGGGGTCGACTCCGCTTCTTTATCTCCGAAAAATATGTCCTCTGAAATTCCCTGAGAGAGCCGACTCCGCTCTTTCAGGGGACGTCTCCGCTGCCTTATCACCGAAAAAATCATTCTCTGGAAAACCCTGAGAGAGCCGTCTCCGCTATCTTGGGGACGACTCGGGAAGTCTCCTTTTTACTTGTGGGGACGACTCTGCTTGCGGTGGGGACATCTCGCGCATATCTCTTGAAAACTGCCTTTCTGCCGCCACTGAGAGGTCGACTCCGCTACTGAGAGAGTCGACTCCGCTATCGTGGGGACGACTCGGCAGGTGCCGGGGACGTCTCCAAGTGTGCCAGTTCTTCCTGTTTGTGCCAGAGACGTCTCTGAGACTATCAGGAGACGTCTCGGCTGTCCCTGAACTTTTTCTTTCATCTCAAAAAATTCTTCAATAAATTCATAAAAATTATGGGAACTTGCCTAGACATTTCTTAACAATATTCTTAATAAAACACATGAATTTCTCAATTAAATTGTTAAGATAAATGAAATTATACTCTAGTGTTTTGTATTCATCAAAATCCATTAGGGGGTCAACATAGGCCTTTCAAATTTAAAGATGCTCGGCCCATTGAGTAGTATAAATCCAAGATCTCATTCTCCTCGATGAAAATCAATGTGATAGATAACTTTGGATCAACTATAAAAAATTTCATAAAACTTGCAAGATGAACACTAGATAAGTGACTGACTAAAATCTCCGATTGAAATTATCATCTTGATGCACGTTCACTCGAGATCGGATTAGGATCGATTCTCAACCGAATTGATTAAAATTAATTATATTTGGGATAGAACCTGAAGTAAAATAAATTCGATGCCCATATTATGGTAAGGAGCTGATCCCACAGTAGATAATGACCAACCTTAGAGTCAAATCATTATATTGCTAAGAATATGATTCACAAAATGAACATGTATTGATGATCATTAGATAGCAACGATTTATCTCAAAAATGATTTGCATCAAATCACAAAAGCAAGTCTGGAAAGGCAAAGTATTGATACTATGATTCAATATGCCGCAAAGCTTTTAACTTAAACTTATAAATCATAACATGGGAGCAAATAATGCATTGTTTATTTAGATACTTAGCAAATTAGGCTGTATTTAATCAATAATCAACCAATCCTGGTCATGATATACTCAAATTTTTCTTAGAATACCCAAAAATGGCAAAGTCTATCCAAGAGATAACATAATCATATGATGATTGATCTGAAAATCAATAGTATTCACCTTCCCTTATTAACAAAATCTTTCATTATTGAACAACATAGTCTTTCATAATAACATGTTACCAAAACACAGTCAATATTTTTGACCAGTTTAAATTGACTCAGTCCATCATACTTTCGCTGCGCAATTCTAATCAATATTCTCCAAAATTTCTTAATGATCCTAGATCATCAACATTTTTTTTTATAATATCCAAGCAAAATTTTATCCTTGCTTTCCAAGTACACTAGGTCATGATTAACCTTTGAGATAGTTATTGTATTTGTACCATCATATGATCAAGTAATCATATTCTAGATCCAAATTTCAACTAAGCCAATTCTAGTTTCCCTTGACAATTCCATTATACAAGTTGATATTTATTCTAAGCTTCGATAATTAAAAGATTCTAGATTAACTTACTCAGGAGCTTACTCATTCATTCCGAATCTTTTCTTTTAGGCTAAACTTGTTTGGGCCTCTCATAAAATCCCACTTGCATTTCTCATATTGTGATACAAAATCTATAATCAACTCATGGCCTTGATTTATAAATATTTAACTCACAAAAATCTAATAATCCGGTTCAAAGATTTACGAAAAATTCCACTAAGATAGAAGCTCTATGATTTTACATTGAGATCAATTCCTTAAATAAGTAAAATATTTTTATTTACAATACAGCAAATATTTCGAAATCTTGTAAACTACTAGACTTAGAGAATCTATTCAAAACACCACAAACTCATTAACTATTTCATCCCTTTAGTAATAGTTCCCTTTTTTTTAATATATATATATTGAAGATAAAAGAATATACTAATAACACAATGATATCCATATCAATCAAAATCAAAAACACTATACTTTCCAACAAAATTTTTCATTAACAAGAAAAACCATCAAGAACTTTCCAAATCAAAGAGGTCCTATTTTCGACCAACCCAAAAATATTTTAATACTCTAATATTCTCAAGATGTACTAATTGATTTTCCATCAAAATACCAATCTTAATTGTAAAACAAAAAGATATAAAATTTCAGGTCCCAAGTAGAGCCAAAGAAGAACTCTTGAGTCTCATCCTTAGATATATTTTACTTATATATAACAATTTCATGTTTGATCCATCTACATATTTTAACCTCGAAGAATATCATAAAATCTCTCCTAGTTCAAATATTAGACAACTTCCAATGAACGAAACTTAACTTGCCACCAAATAATTAACTTCAAACTAGAAGTAATATCCATAATACCTGATATCAAGTTGAACTTCCAAAATAATTACATTGCACGATAATATCCCATGATTAATATTCCTTCACTTAATTTAGTCAAAATCTAATTAATCATAACTTGAAATACAAGTTGCTCCACTAAGAAAACTCTCGGAATAGCTTATTCACACTTCGGTTACGACCATAATTAGGTTGCATTTTAGCATTTCAAAATTTTGATAAAATAACATAAATTTATCAATAACCAAAGCAAATAAATACCTTCGTCTAATGGTCTAATGTCTACCCATCTCTCAAACTTTCCGACGAATTCTAAAAATCGTAAAACTTAAGCTCCGTTGACTATTTCAAACACAATTCCTAGGAATCTGAAATCTGAGCTCTAATACCACCAAATCTGTCACGCCCTGAGCTCGAGACGCGGCAGACGCCGCACGCCCGCACGGCGGGCCGCACAGGCGTGCAAGGCATCGAAACATATCGGAGCAAATACAAATGTTCAAAACTTATTTAAGGATTAATCACAAATGCCTAAAATTGACAAAAATACTTAAAGTCATTTAAAAGCAGTTTTACAAAATTTCAAAATAACATTTGCTAACATAATTTAAATGTCCAAACTAATCTAACTGAAATGCCAATAACTGAAAAAATTATCGAAAAATCTAACGCACTCCCCAATCCTGTGCGATCAAGCCTCTGGATCTGAAAAACAAAGAAAATAAAATAATGAGCTACACTAGCCCAGTAAGCAACAAAATACCCCAAAGTGGGGCAGAGCATATCAAATCAAAATACGGGATAATGTCTGAAATAAATCATAAATAACATTATTTTACTATTTTCAAAACTTATTATCATTTTTTTAAAATCTCTGATACCAGAATCTCAACATAATAGGCTACGGCCACGTAACCTAGTGGCATGGGTTGTACAGAGTGCCAGAAACTATTATTGTTAGTCATCGGTGGCAACGGTGTCCAGAAACCACTATTCTAATCACCGGTGGCGCGGTGTCGAAATCGGTTCCTCACAGATTACAAGTCGATATGTCCAATGTATAATCCTCATTGGCAGGGCCAGAACAGAACAGAACAGATCATAGCTATGCTGAGATTTCATATATACCAAAATAGATTTCATAAACTATCCAGTCATATTTCATGGATTTCAGAACATATAACATGATCTTCAAATAAAATTTAACATGCCTGACCCATTTTACTGAATACAAACGTATGTCAAAACTTAATCAGTTTATCAAATAATTTAGAAATCACACTTGAAGTATTAGGTTACTTACCTCTTCTCGCTTAACCCCTACTTCAGATAGGCGGATTAGGTTCACCTGTTTAAATTTAATTAATTTCTTGTTAACTTCAGAGCTAAGCAAAATCCAGAAATAATACTACTAGGCATGGCCCAACTGAGCCCAGAGTTAGTCTATAATGAACATGGTCCGATAGGGCCCACATCGGACACGTCCCAATGGGCCCGCGTAGACCTGGCCCAATAAGGGCCCCAAAGTTGGCCTCTAATTGGTTCATTTATACAATAAAAATTCATTTCAGGGGCCAATACCTAATTATATAGTACTATTTCGTAATAAAGCATGAGTAAAGGGATCAAACAAATATAGTTGGGGACCTTTATGTAATAAATCTTTCCTATAAGGATCAAATACAAATTACAGAAGACCCTTTTGTGCAATAATATACTGCTAAGGGCTTAACTATAAAATTCCATTTATTGGCCAAACGGGTTTGGGTTTCGGGTTCCGGGTTGTAGGTTTCGGGTTTTGGATTTCGGGTTTGGGTTCGGGTTCGGCTTCGGCTTGGGATTCGAACTGGGTCCAAGTTGGGCCCACAGTGAATTAGGCCCACGATGGCCCAGCTCGGCCCACGATGGGCTTTCTTCCTCCCCAAACCTCTCCCATGAACAGGAGAAGGAAGGAGCCGGCAGGAGGAGGAAGGGTCGGCTGGATGGCCGGCCTAGGTGGCCAGGGATCGTCGCCCGGTCGACGGCCAGCCGACTGCAGTGCGGCCGGCGGCTACTGCGGCGATGGGCATGAAGAAGAGACCAAAATTGGTCTCGATTTAGGGTCGAACAGAGGAAGAAATCAAGTTATTTTGCAATAGAACGAAGACAAGGAGGAGGGAGACTCACCGATGGGCAACGGAGACGGTGGAGAGGAAGGATCTCAGCAGAGGAGCAGCTCGGTCCGGCGGCTAACGCGGCGGTGCTTTTCGAAGGGGAAGTGGATCTTAAAACAGGGGAAGGAACGGTTGGTGATGGTGGTTGATCGGGCGGCACGCCAACCACTTGGAAAGCAAGAGCAAAGGGAGGAGAAGAAGGGAGGAGAGGAAGAGGAGGAGACTGAGGAGAGGGAGGAGGGCTCGGGTGATCTCCGGAGGTGGAAGAACGGGGGTTTTATCACCCCATTTTAACAGCTCTGTGCCGTGGGAATCACAGCGGTGGAGCAAAATCAGCAGCAGCTCGTGCGGCCGCGGGGTGGATGCGGAGCAATCGCGGAATCTTCGCGACGCCTCCGCCCCCACTGCGCCCGAAGAAGCCGGAGGGGGGATCGCGATTGCGATCCCCTGCTCTGGCCCCTTCCAAAAAGGGGCATGGGACTGAAGCCGGCTGGGGCTGCTGACTTCAGTCCCGTATCTCACATTCTCTCCCCCTTAAGAAAATTTCGTCCTCGAAATTTGAGAGCTCTAGGCCTTTCAAATTTAAAGATGCTCGGCCCATTGAGTAGTATAAATCCAAGATCTCATTCTCCTCGATCAAAATCAGTGTGATAGATAACTTTGGATCAACTATCAAAAATTTCATAAAACTTGCAAGATTAACACGAGATAAGTGACTAACTAAAATCTCCGATTGAAATTATCATCTTGATGCACGTTCACTCAAGATCGGATTAGGATCGATTCTCAACCGGATTGATTAAAATTAATTATATTTGGGATAGAACCTGAAGTAAAATGAATTTGATGCCCATATTATGGTAAGGAGCTGATCCCACAATAAATAATGACCAACCTTAAAGTCAAATCATTATATTGCTAAGAATATGATTCACAAAATGAACATGTACTGATGATCATTAGATAGCAATGATTTATCTCAAAAATGATTTGCATCAAATCACAAAAGCAAGTATGGAAAGGCAAAGTATTGATACTATGATTCAATATGCCGCAAAGCTTTTAACTTAAACTTATAAATCATAACATAGGAGCAAATAATGCATCGTTTATTTAGATACTTAACAAATTAGGCAGTATTTAATCAATAATCAACCAATCCTGGTCATGATATACTCAAATTCTTCTTAGAATACCCAAAAATGGCAAAGTCTATCCAAGAGTTAACATAATCATATGATGATTGATCTGAGAATTAATAGTATTCACCTTCCCTTATTAACAAAATCTTTCATTATTGAACAACATAGTCTTTCATAATAACATGTTACCGAAACACAGTCAATATTTTTGACCAGTTTAAATTGATGCAGTCCATCATACTTTCGTTGCGCAACTCTGATCAATATTCTCCAAAATTTCTTAATGATCCTAGATCGTCAACATTTTTTTTTATAATATCCAAGCAAAATTTTATCCTTGCTTCCCAAGTACACTAGGTCATGATTAACCCTTGATATAGTTGCCGTATTTGTACCATCATATGATCAAGTAATCATATTCTAGATCCAAATTTCAACTAAGCCAATTTTAGTTTCCCTTGACAATTCCATTATACAAGTTGATATTTATTCTAAGCTTCGATAATTAAAAGATTCTAGATTAACTTACTCAGGAGCTTACTCAATCATCCCGAATCTTTTCTTTTAGGCTAAACTTGTTTGGGCCTCTCATAAAATCCCACTTGCATTTCTCATATTGTGATACAAAATCTATAATCAACTCATGGCCTTGATTTATAAATATTTAACTCACAAAAATCTAATAATCCGGTTCAATGATTTACGAAAAATTCCACCAAGATATAAGCTCTATGATTTTACATTGAGATCAATTCCTTAAATAAGTAAAATATTTTTATTTACAATGCTGCAAACATTTCGAAATCTTGTAAACTACTTGACTTAGAGAATCTATTTAAAACACCACAAACTCATTAACTATTTCATCCCTTTAGTAATAGTTCCCTTTTTTTTAATATATATATATATATATATATATATATATTGCAGATAAAAGAATCTACTAATAACACAATGATATCCATATCGATCAAAATCAAAAACACTATACTTTCCAACAAAATTTTTCATTAACAAGAAAAACCATCAAGAACTTTCCAAATCAAAGAGGTCCTATTTTTGACCAACCCAAAAATATTTTAATCCTCTAATATTCTCAAGATGTACTAATTGATTTTCCATCAAAATACCAATCTTAATTGTAAAACAAAAAGATATAAAATTTCAGGTCCCAAGTAGAGTCATAGAAGAACTCTTGAGTCTCATCGTTAAATATATTTTACTTATATATAACAATTTCATGTTTGATCCATCTACATATTTTAACCTCGAAGAATATCATAAAATCTCTCCAAGTTCAAACATTAGACAACTTCTAATGAACGAAACTTAACTTGCCACCAAATAATTAACTTCAAACTAGAAGTAATATCCACAATACCTGATATCAAGTTGAACTTCCAAAATAATTACATTGCACGATAATATCCCATGATTAATATTCCTTCACTTAATTTAGTCAAAATTTAATTAATCATAACTTGAAATACAAATAGCTCTACCAAGAAAACTCTCGGAATAGCTTATTCACACTTCGGTTAAGACCATAATTAGGTTGCATTTTAGCATTTCAAAATTCTGATAAAATAACATAAATTTATCAATAACAAAAGCAAATAAATATCTTCATCTAATGGTCTAATGTCTATCCATCTCTCAAACTTCCGACGAATTCTAAAAATCCTAAAACTTAAGCTCCATTGACTATTTCAAACACAATCCCTAGGAATCTAAAACCTGAGCTCTGATATCACCAAATTTGTCATGCTCCGAGCTCGAGGTGCGGCAGATGCTGCACGCCCGCACGGCGGGCCGCACAGGTGTGCAAAGCATCAAAATATATCGGAGAAAATACAGATGTTCAAAACTTATTTAAGGGTTAGTCACAGATGCTTAAAATTAACAAAAATACTTAAAGTCATTCAAAAGCAGTCTTACAAAATTTTAAAATAACATTTGCTAATATAATTCAAATGTCCAAACTGATCTAACTGAAGAAATTATCGAAAAATCTAACGCACTCCCCAATCATGTGCGATCAAGCCTCTGGATCTGAAAAATAGAGAAAATAAAATAATGAGCTACACTAGCCCAGTAAGAAACAAAATACCCCAAAGTGGGGCAGAGCATATCAAATCAAAATACAGGATAATGTCTGGAATAAATTATGAATAACATTATTTTACTGTTTTCAAAACTTATTATCATTTTTCCAAAAACTCTGATACTAGAATCTCAACATAATAGGCTACGGCCATGTAACCTCTTGGCATGGGTTGCACAGAGTGCCAGAAACCACTATTGTTAGTTACTAGTGGCAACGATGTCCAGAAACCATTATTCTAATCACCGGTGGCGTGGTGTCGAAATCGGTTCCTCACAGATTACAAGTCGAAAGGTCCAATGTATAATCCCCATTGGCCGGGCCAAAATGGAACAGAACAGGTCATAGCCATGCTGGGATTTCATATATACAAAAATAGATTTCATAAATTGTCCAGTCATATTTCATAGATTTCAGAGCATATAACATGATTTTCAAATAAAATTTAACATGCCTGACCAATTTTACAGAATACAAACGTATGTCAAAACTTAATCAGTTTATCAAATAATTTAGAAATCACACTTGAAGTATTAAGTTACTTACCTCTTCTCGCTTAACCCCTACTTCAGATAGGCGGATTAGGTTCACCTCTTTAAATTTAATTAATTCCTTGTTAATTTCAGAAGCAAAATTCAGAAATAATATTACTAGGCACGGCCCAACAGAGTCCGGAGTTAGTCCATAATGAACATGGTCCGATTGGGCGCACATCGGACATGGCCCAATAGGCCCGCATAGACCCGACCCAATAGGGGCCCAAGGTTGGCCTCTAATTGATTCATTTATACAATAAAAATTCATTTCAGGGGCCAATACCTAATTATATAGTACTATTTCGTAATAAAGCTTGAGTAAAAGGACCAAACAAATATAGTTGGGGACCTTTTATGCAATAAATCTTTCCTATAGGGATCAAATACAAATTACAGAAGACCCTGTTTTGAAATAATATACTGCCAAGGGCTTAACTATAAAATTCTATTTATTGGCCAAACGGGTTCGGGTTTCAGATTCCGGGTTCCGGGTTTCGAGTTTGGCTTCGGCTTCGAATTCGAACTGGGCCCAAGTTGGGCCCACAGTGAATTGGGCCTAAGCTTGCCCAGCTCGGCCCACGGTGGGCTTTCTTCCTCCCCAAACCTCCCCATGAACAGGAGAAGGAAGGAGCCGGCAGGAGGAGGAAGGGTCGGCCGGATGGCCGGCCTAGGTGGCCAGGGGTCGTCCCCCGGTCGACGGCCAGCTGGCCGCAGTGGCGGCCGGCGGTTACTGCGGCGACGGGCATGTAGAAGAGACCAAAAGTGGTCTCGATTTAGGGTCGAACAGAGAAAGAAATCAAGTTATTTGGCAATAGAACGAAGACAAGGAGGAGGGAGACTCACCGATGGGCAACGGAGGTGGTGGAGAGGAGGGATCTCAGCAGAGGAGCGGCTCAGTCCGGCGGCTAACGGTGGTGGTGCTTTTCGAAGGGGAAGTGGATCTCAAAACAGGGGAAGGCGCGGTTGGTGATGGTGGTTGATCGGGCGGCACGCCAGCCACATGGAAAGTAAGAGCAGAGGGAGGAGAAGAAGGGAGGAGAGGAAGAGGAGGAGACAGAGGAGAGGGAGGAGGGCTCGGGTGATCTCTGGAGGTCGAAGAACGGGGGTTTTATCACCCCATTTTAATAGCTTTCTGCCGTGGGAATCACAGTGGTGGAGCAAAATCAACAGCCACTCGTGCGGCCGCAGGGTGGACGCGGAGCAATCGCGGAATCTTTGCGACGCCTCCGCCCCCGCTGCGCCTGAAGAAGCCGGAGGGGGGATCACGATTGCGATCCCCTGCTTTGGCCCCTTCCAAAAAGGGGCATGGGGCTGAAGCCAGTTGGGGCTGCCAACTTCAGCCTCGTATCTCACAGTAGTCCTTTCCAATATTGAAATAAGATGTGCCATTTAAGGAGTATTTAACAAGAAATGTTAATATAAAAGGCACTTAGTTGAACACGACTATTCCTTCTAAAATATTTTTGAACTATTTGGCATTGTTCTTTGTTTTTATTATGAATAATGTTTATGAATTTTATAGACAAACTGGATTGCTAGGAATAGTGATTATTGGCAAGGTCTGATTGCCTTGGTCTTGTTAATACAGTAAAAACTATCCTGGATTGTTACCAAACGGTTTTCTGGAATGACTGCGACAGCATAAAATAATTGTTAGATGTATGCCCTAGAAGCCAATCTGGCTGACACATTGTTATTTCTAGGGTCATAATTTTGTACTTGACTATTTATTATTGAATAAATAAAAGGCATCTTTTCATTCATATTATTTATGTGTCTATGAATCGTCCAAGAAATTAATAAGATGATGATACATATTCTCAAGAGTTGAGAATTTGAGCCATGTATCATTGGTGATTAATTTCTAAATGCTCCTGATCAATGGATCATCACGAGGACGGTGATCGATCCGATCAGTGCATAGATCACTTTCCTTCTGGATGGACGAGACTTGAGTCCACAGTGTAGGGACACTGAAGTGATAGTGCAGGTGCTTGTTAGAGAACAAGGGTACTGAGCGTGACCAAGACAAGAAGTCACTTGGATGTCTATCCACTCGTCAGTGACTTGCTTGATGTTGCAGTAGTGTGACTGGTCCTTTGACCTGCGGTGCTTCGGCTACTCACAGTGAGGTTATTGTAGTTTGACTTCACACATACATGGTCTCTAGCCATATGGGTCCATGCAGTGTAGATTGGCTGCAGTAAGTTCACTGTAGGAGTAGGGTATGCACCTATAAGGAATCTATCGACCTTGATAGATAAGGAGAGATCCTATGTGATTTATAAGACTGAGTTCGTAAGACCTCGGCCGGGGCAGTATGCACAGTGGAGAAAGAGTTTTCCACTCTCGAACTTAAGTCGAATGAATCTTCACATATGACAGACGATGGGGTTTGACGAGTTGTCCATGATCTCCGTCCTGTAGGGATCCACGATAGTAGGACTGTATCACATATTAACTACACCTAGAGGTTCACCATTCTATTCTGCTGGGTAGCCACTACATGCTGCTAGGTGTCACTGGTGGATGGTGGGACTCATAGGGATTATCTTGATGATCGATAAACCCTAATGAGTTGAGTTGGAATCGTTCCAACCCATTGAAAGGAGTCTTCAATGATATTGTGATAGAGATCACAATATATCTCACTACCAGTCAGAGTAGAACCTATGGGGTCACACACACTAGAAGTATTGACCGATCTGATGGTTGAATAGTGATTGGGAATCACAAGTAATCAATTCGATTGATATTCAGTTGAAGAAGGAACAAAGGGAATTAATTAATTGGACTTGAAACAAGAGTCCTACTTCGAGTAGGATTCCTAGAGTCCTAATTGGATTAGGACTGGGAATCCTAGTTGGAGTAGGACTGGGATTTCTACTTGGATTAGGATTCCCACAATCCTACTTAGAATAGGATTTTGAATTCAATGTGAATTCCTACTTAGAATAGGATTCCTAGAAGTCCCAATTGGATTAGGACTTCGGATTCAAATTGAGTCCTGATTGGATTAGGACTAAAATTAAATACATCCTAATATGGATTAGGGTTTCTTAAGTCACAATTAATTATTAATCTAATGAATCAATAAGACTCCTAATTGGATTAGGATTGAAGAGTTCAATTGAGTCAAAATTGATTCAAGTACTAATTGGATTAGGACTTACCTAGATTGGATCCATTGGTTCACCCTTGGGCTAAGCCTAATAGGATTAGGGCTTGACCACATTAGGGCAATGCAAACCCTAATGTGGACTAGGGTTTACCAAGAGGGAGGGGCGCAAGCCCCTCCCCCTTGATCACTTGGTGCGGCACAAGAGAGGGGGCCGGCGCCCCCTCTTTGGAAAGTCATCTAGGGCTCCTACTTTGGAGGAGCCCTTGATGGCTATAAAAGGGCATATGAGGCCGGCGCCCTAGAAGCATAGAAGCCTCTCCGTCTTGTGCCGTGGCCACCCTCTCCCTCTCCTTGTTTCAGCCGCAAGCAAGGGAAGAAGAAGATCCAAGTGTTGGCGGCCTCCTCCCCTTCCCTTCCTTCATCCAACGCAAGGAAGAAAAGAAGGCTGCGTGGGGATTCTTCTTCATCCTCTTCTTCATCCTTCTTCTTCCTCCTCTCAAGCATATTCAAGAGTTGAAAGAAAGAGAGGAGATCAGCCATCAAAAGAAGTCTTTGCAAGGGAGCTAGCACCCCGGGAAGACAAGAGATCTTTGATCAGGTCCTCTGCTTCGTGTGGATACCCGTAGAGGCCGGATGTTTGAACGGCTTCAAACGAACCCTCAACCTAAAACCACGAGCTTCAGTTTGCGGTGATCATCTACCCGCACAAGGTGAAGATTTGATCTCCCTAAAAGTTTTAAAAGTATTAATCCTTATCTAACTACGAACGGTCTAGAAACAGCGTTCATGCAATGAACGTCGATCCCGCTTATGTCGATTCCGCCGCAATCTGATTTTTTGTTTTGAAATATCAGCGGCATAGGCGGGTTCCCAACAATAATCATCCGACTAATTCAGGCATGTGCAGCCAGTAATAATGCAGTGAGCCTTGGTATTATATGAGACCCCTTATCCAAAGGTCCTCTTTATCTTGGCACTTCCTACAATTAATTCAATGCAGCAAGAAAGAACTTTCTACTCTTTAGAACCCACAGCACTTGCCACAGAGCCAATAAGTAATGTTAGTATCATTTGACGATGCAGGAAAAGAGAGAGCTCCTCCCTTGCGCCTTTATATTATCAAAATGCAAGTAGAATTCCTTTAGTTTCCAATTAATATGTCGTGTTTTTTTTCTTCTTTTCCCCCCGAAGCTAAAGGTTGGAGAAAATCTTATGCTCGTCTAGTATATCAACCTTATAACAACTAAACAGCAACCACTTTAAAGAATGCAAGAGAATCTTTTGCAAAGATTTGCCAGGGAACAAGATTTGGAGATATATTTACTATGTATTATTATATATTAACGATAAGCCTCACCTGATACGCCATCACTTAATTTTGATTTGCTGTTCTTATGGCAATGAAGCTATAATAGCGATAATAATGATAACGATTTTACGTGTCATTTGATGTGCGGCGGCTCGAGATACGTGGCAAGAGCTGCATAAAGGTGTTTTGCATGTGCTAATGGGGAGGTCATCTTGGCCAGCCATTCAGCCTTACCCACCACAAGTAGTACTGATTTGCGAGGGGCCCCATTCTCTTATTAAGAGCATCTGCTGTCATAGATCCTGCAATCGTATTTAAACAGTGAGAAAGATACAGTTGAGCAAGAAAGTGCATCAACTAAGTCCATTAGAACACATGGGAGGAAGGAGATAAGAATGGGAGGGTAGTTTCCAAGAGTGGCAGTTCAAGGGGGGATTATGTTGTATGCTTGGACTAGAAAGTCAAAAGGCGAATTGATCAATTGATCCTTTTAATTATGTGAGTGCCAAAAGGCTTAAACACCGAAAGGTAGGCCCTTGGAACCAAGCTCTATGATGTTTCACTCAAAAGCCCCAAAGATACTCACATGCGTGATGTAGGACATACCATGCCTTATTTCAATATTTCAAGGCTAGTGTATTTTATGTTTCCCTAAGCTGGCCTCTGGCCTTTGTAATAGCCTGGTTTACTTGGGCTAATGCGCCAGCCTGAGAGGCCAAGGGCCATTAGGATCGAGCATGCCATATTGCACATGGGAGAAGGAGAAGAAGACTTTGGTCAGAAGCCTTCTTCCTCCCCCGGTCCCAGCAAAATCGAAGGATCCCATGGCAATTCGAGTCCATCTAAAACTCTAGAGGCTCATTTGGTTCGCGGGAAGCAATTTTCCTCCTAGGAATATGATTCCTGAGAAGCAGATTTCTAGGAAGAGGATGCCTAAGAAAGTACTTTTGGCATGTTTGGTTAAACATGGGAAAGTGACAAATTTTCAAAGTGCTTATGTTTGGTTGACCATCCACTTTCCTGGAAAAGTTATGTATAATTTCTATTATACCCTTAATAAAAATTAGGTTTTTAATGCCTCTTTAATGCTTCTTTAATGCTGAAGGGTCTTTTTGGAAAAATATAAAAATAGAGTGATTTCCACCTCATGGGAAAGTAACTTTTCCATGTTTCTCATCGGAAAGACTTTCCCATGAAATGTGGAAATCATATTCCCGTAGGAATACAACTTTTCTGTCTCTCTCCTTTGAAAACTCCAACTAAACAAGAGGCATCTTATTACTTTTCCGTTGACCACACTTTCCCCCCTTCTTTTCCCGCGAACCAAACGAGCCCTAGAATTCTTCTATTGCAGATCCTCCTCCTCCATTGAAAGCCATCCTCAATTTCTCCTAGAATCTTCTCCAATCTCGACGATCCTTCTCTGAATCTCCTCCTCGATTACTCGCCGGAAACGTCGCTAGACCACCTCACCAGACCAAGGTGAGTGTCATCTACCTCTTTCTCTTCCTTTTCCAACTTTTCTAACCTTTGCCACCTTAAATCGAGCTGGCAAGTTGTCGGGATCCATCTAAAACAAGAGTGCCTTCTTTCGGCATCCTTTTCTTCCTTGGCCATCGTCGTTGGCTGCCGGAATAGGCCATGGTCCTTGCTAGAGTTTCTAGCAAGCTCTACTGCCACAACCAAGCCTCGATATTCGGCCGGTGAACCAGAATACCCGTCTCTTCCTATTTGGGATGACCTAGCATCTGCTTTCTCTTCTTTTTCTCCACTGCCGACTGATGTGAGTGTTGATGCCGCCATGGCTATTGTCGGAGGTCGTCACCGCTGCCAAGGCTGCATCCATTTCGATCAATCACAAGCCTCCCCTATTTTGAGAAAGGAGAGAGTTTTCTCTCTTCTCGTCTCTCCCTTCTTTCTCTCCCATGTTCTCCTCTCTCTTCCTTTCTCTCTCTTCTCTTTCTTGGTTTTCTCTTCCTCTATTTCTCTCTCTTTGCATGGTTCGATCGACCCAGAAGGAGGGTCTCATATGTTCTCTTTATAGACCTGAGATTGACCTCAGTAGAGGGTCCCGGTCTAATGCTGCTGCAACCATCAGTCGAGCTTGCCTTATCCCGACCATTGCCAAGTACCGTTGGAGTCCATCAGCACGAATCTTTATTGTGCTACTTGTATCATGGTCTGATTCTTGTTTTATGAGTGGACGGGTTTAATTGGCTAGAGTGGACTGACTCGGATCATTGGATGCTACTACCTAGACTGCTAACTTACGCCCCGTTCAATGCGACGTTCGCAGCAGAATTCGAACGGAACGTCGTTCATCGCATGAACGCGCCTCGGATCGTAAAATTCAAAAAAATTTTTGGATCCAAATCCAGAAGATCTTTGAATTCATTAGGGAGGAGAGATTAGGATCTGAGGAAGGTTGATTAAGATTCATAAAACTGAAACTAAAATTAGAAGAAATTAATTTGAAGATCTCATCTTCAAAAATTCTGCAGGTGAAGAACACCGCAGCCTGATGATCTATCTAGGTTCCTGTTTGAGCCACACAATTGTCCGACCTCTACAGGTATCCACACGAGGATCTAATCATCTAAGATAGGATCTTACCGGAGTGCTAGCTCTTTGCAAAGACCTCTCATGACTATCATATAGATTAGAAAATAAAAATCTGCAACATACCTCCTTAAAGAAGAACCCTTTCTTCTTCAACCTTGCTCGCGATGGAGGAAGAGGAAGGAGGAACCTTGCACATGGATCTTCCTTGCCTTGCTACCATGGAAGAAGAGGAGGATGAAGACCCCTTGCTGCCGTGGAGAAGGAGGAAGAAAGAAGAGGAGGCGTGGAGAGGAAGAGGGCTCCTCCTAATCTTATTAGGAGTATGGGACTATAACCTACCATTGGATTAATGCCAAGTGTCCAATCCTTGTACTCATAGATGCATGACATGTGTCTATTTAATCAATTGATTAATTTTCTAATCATATTAGGATTTCGAATCTCATTAGTAGAATTAATTGATTTGGAAGCATGCATCCTACGACGCCATGTGGACTTTAAAGTCCGCATAGTGTGAACATGACTTAGGTCATATTCATCCTACAACGACATGTGGTCTTTAAAATCCGCACAAATCTTGGTTTAATAAATAGACCCAATCATGAACCCAAATCAATTTGGGTCGAACCCAATTTGATTTAGCTCATTAAATTAGTCCAATTGCAATCCAATTGCAATCAATTCCACTTAATTCTTCTTCCATTAACTCACTAACACTTAGTGGGTTAATTCAATCACCAATCATATTGATGATTGATTTCTATTATGATTCCAAATCACAATTATGATAGTCTGACTAATTAAATCCTCTATGTATGTGACCCCGTAGGTTCTATTCTGACTGGTAGTGAGAAATATTGAGATCTCCATCTCAATATCACTGAAACTCCTTTCAGTGGACTGAAACGATTTCAGTTCTACTCTTAGGGTTCACTGATCACCAAATGAATACCTTCGAGTCTCACAATCCATTAGTGACACCTAGCAGTATGTGGTGGCAACCCAGCAGAATGAAATATCTGAACCTCTTAGTGCAGTTAGCGTATGATACAGTCCCTCTATCATGGATTCCGACGTGACGGAGGTTATGGATATCTCGTCAAACCCTATCGTCTGTCATATGTCAAATTTATACGACTTCTAGTTCGAGATATGGAAAACTCTTTTTCCAAAATACCTGGCCAGAAATTTATCGAACTCAATCTCATAAATCATATAGGATCACTCCTAATCTATCAAGGTCAATTGATCTCATCTAGATGCAACCCTATTCCAAAATGAACCTACTGCAACCAATTCGCACTACAAGGACCCGAATGACTAGGGCCCAAGTTCACATGCTCGTCAAACTACAGCAACCTCACAGTGAATAGCTGAGTTATCGCAGGTCAAAGGACCAGTCATACAACTGCAGCATAAGTAGTCACTGACGAGTGGATAGATATCCATGTGACTACTATCTTTGGTCACGCTCAGTACCTTGTTCTCTAACAAGTACTTGCATAATCACTCCAGTGTCTCTACACCGTAGACTCGAGACTCGTCCATCTGACTAAGTGATCTGTGCACTAATCTTAGCAGATCGATCACCGTCCCTCGTGATGGATCCATCGATCAGGAGCATTTAGAAATTAATCCCTAATGACACATGCCTCAAATTCTCAACTTCTTGAAATTATGTGTTATCATCTATTAATTTTTTGGACGATTCATGGACACATACAAACATGAATGAAAAATAAATTGTCCAATCTTATTTATTAATAAGTGTCAAATTACAAATTTATGCCCCAGATTACAAATATGCGTCAGCCACGTTGGTTTCTAGGGCATACTTCTAACAATCTCCCACTTGCACTAAAGCCAATCAGACATATATTTAAGTCCCATTTTTTCAAGATGGACTTCTAATTTCTTCTGACTCAGCTGCTTAGTGAATGGGTCCGCCACGTTATCAGTGGAGTCTACTCTCTGCACCTTTACATATTTCTTTTCGAGGTAGTCGCGAATTAGATGAAATCGCCGCTCTATGTGCTTGGACTTATGGTGAGACCTCGGCTCCTTAGCTAGTGCTATGACGCCATTGTTGTCGCAGAAAAGGGTTATGGCATCTGATGACATGTGGTGCGCTCGCAAAAATGCTCTCCCAAGTGCAGGAGAATCGCACAAGCAGTAAAACTTGGAAGTCCGAGGTCGATTCCTCAGGAAACGAAATATGGATTATTAGCGTAATTTTAGATTAATTAATTCAATAAACTTGTGGATTAAGATGATGTTTTGCAAATAGAAAATAAACCAGTAACTAGAGAATCGAAGTTTGGATAGATTAAGATGGTATAGGGATCTGAAATCTTCCTTGATAATATTGCATTCAAGAAATAAATTCTTCGGTTCTTGATTAAAGATGTAAAAGCAGAATAGATCAAAACATGGGATATATTTTATGGACATATGAACTCTATTTCTAAGCATTCATCGTGCCTATTATATCAACAACAAATCAAATACTAAAGCGGTCCATATGTCAATCAACATAAACCATTAAAGAACTATCTACAAAATAATTATGCAAGAATCCATAACACATTGAAAATATAAATCTATAAGAGTAAAGGTTCAGAATTTACTTCAAAGAAAGCATTCCTCCATCACCCTTCACCTAAGAAATCAACCCTCCATTAAAATATTAGCCTTTTCCTCTCTTATTCTATTCTTTTCGGAAGAACAGGGCATCCCCTGTTTCTTCCTTCTCCCTTTTTTTTTTTTGTTTCTTTCAACCACAGCCCCTGTTTTTGTTTGAATCGAAGAGGCCGGCCGCTCCTCTATTCTTCCTCTTCTTCCCCCTTGAAATGAGCCATCGTTTCCCCTTTTTATACAATGAAAACCTCCCTAAATATTGAATAATCTTCCAAGCAAATCACGTTGGTGTTAGATGTATGCCCTAGAAGCCAATCTGGCTGACACATTGTTAATTCTAGGGACATAATTTTGTACTTGACTATTTATTATTGAATAAATAAAAGGCATCTTTTCATTCATATTAATTATGTGTCTATAAATCGTCCAAGAAATTAATAAGATGATGATGCATATTCTCAAGAGTTGAGAATTTGAGCCATGTATCATTGGTGATTAATTTCTAAATGCTCCTGATCAATGGATCATCACGAGGACGGTGATCGATCCGATCAGTGCACAGATCACTTTCCTTCTGGACGGACGAGACTTGAGTCCACAGTGTAGGGACACTGAAGTGATAGTGCAGGTGCTTGTTAGAGAATAATGGTACTGAGCGTGACCAAGACAAGAAGTTACTTGGACGTCTATCCACTCGTCAGTGACTTGCTTGATGTTGCAGTAGTATGACTGGTCCTTTGACCTGCGGTGCTTCGGCTACTCACAGTGAGGTTATTGTAGTTTGACTACACGTATACATGGTCTCTAGTCATATGGGTCCTTGTAGTGTAGATTGGCTGCAGTAAGTTCACTGTAGGAGTAGGGTATGCACTTACATGGAATCTATCGACCTTGATAGAAGAGGAGTGATCCTATGTGATTTGTTAGACTGAGTTCTAAGACCTTGGCCAGGGCAGTAATATAAAGTGGAGAAAGAGTTTTCCACTATCGAACTCGAGTCAAATAAATCTTGACATATGACAGACGAAAGGGTTTGACGAGTTATCCATGACCTCCGTCCTGTAGGGATCCACGATAGAAGGACTGTATCACATGATAACTGCACCTAGAGGTTCATCATTCTATTCTGCTGGGTAGCCACTACATGCTGCTAGGTGTCACTGGTGGATGGTGAGACTCATAGGGATTATCTCGATGATCGATAAGCCCTAATGAGTAGAGTTGGAATCGTTCCGACCCATTGAAAGGAGTTTTCAATGATATTGTGATAGAGATCACAATATATCTCACTACCAGTTAGAGTAGAACCTATGGGGTCATACACACTAGAGGCATTGACCGATCCGATTGTTGAATCGTGATTAGGAATCATAAGTAATCAATTCGATTGATAATAAGCTGAAGAAGGAACAAAGAGAATTAATTAATTGGACTTAAAACAAGAGTCCTACTTGGAGTAGGATTCCTAGAGTCCTAATTGGATTAGGACTAGGAATCCTACTTGGACTGGGATTCCTACTTGGACTGGAAATCCTATTTGGAGTAGGACTGGGATTCCTACTTGGAGTAGGATTCCTACAATCCTAATTAGATTAGAAGTTTTGAATTAAATTTGGATTCCTACTTGGAGTAGGATTCCTAGAGTCCTAATCGGATTAGGACTTCGAATTCAAATTAGAGTCCTAATTGGATTAGAATTAGAATTAAACAAGTCCTAATTGGATTATGATTTCTTAAGTCCTAATTAATTATTAATCTAATGAATCAACATGACTCCTAATTGGATTAGGATTGAAGAGTTCAATTGAGTCATGGTTCATTCAAGTTCTAATTAGATTAGGACTAGCATAGATTGAACCCAGTTGATTCATGATTTGGACTAAACCAAATAGGAGCCCTAGATGCCTTTATAAGGCTTTGAAAGGAGGTGCCCTAATGATAAGTGAAGCCCTCCTCCTCTCCATCACGTGGCCACCCTCCTCTCCTCTCTTTTCAGCCACCAACAACAAAGGGAAGAAAAGGATCTTGGTGGTCTCCTTCTTCCTCCACCGTTTGGTTCCAACGCAAGGAAGAAAAAGAAGGCTGCAGGGCTTCGTTCCTCTTCTTCTCTTCATCCTTCTTCTTCCTCCTCCCAAGCACAATCAAGGATTGATTGAAAGGGAGGATATCAGCCATCAAAGTTATCTCTGCAAGGGAGCTAGCACCCCGGGGAGATAGAAAGCTTGGATCGGTTTTCTGCTTCGTGTGGATACCCGTAGAGGCCGGGCACTTGAACGGCTTCAAGCGAACCTTCATCCTAAACCACGATCATCAGTTTGCGGTGATCATTTACCCGCACAAAGTGAAGATCTGATCTTCTAATGCTATTTAAAAGTTTTTAATCCTTATCTATCTACGAACGGTTTTTAAACAACGTTCATGCGATGAACGGTTGATCCCGCACATGCCTCTTCCGCCGCATCTGAATTTTTTGAATTTTCTGCGGCATGGGCGGATTCTCAACAGTGGTATCAGAGCTTAGGCTTCGTAGATTAAGGTAAGGATTAATTATTAATAGGCTTATTAGAACTGAAAATTGAAAGATTATGCATGCTGAAAATTTTCTGCATGCAGATTTTTTTTCTAGGATGCTGATTTTTGCATGCTGATTTTTATATGATAAGATGATGATTCTAATTGCATTGTTAATGAGATTACAAAGTTTAGAATCATGATTAGCATGATCAGCAACCTATGTCATGAGATAATCAGTTAGTTTTTAGATCTGAAAATTATAATTGCTGCATGTGGTGATGATCATAGGATTCAAACCCTTTTGGTATTAAATGTAAAGACCTGCGATGTGATCTGCAATGTCATGTAATTTTTCAGATGCTTGCATGCATCTTATTTGATGTTTTGAGAGGCCTGCGTGCCTCCTAAAAGAAGATGTAATTTATTATTATTTTTATTTTACATCTGGTTGTATTTCTGTGATGTGATGTATGTCAACGGTCAAGCTGAAGACAAGGCATGAGATGAACAGGGGTCTAAGCGGTTGATGGCGATTGGATCAAGAGTTGGTCAAGGATCGAATCAAGGAGGCTTGGAACCAATTCAAGAGTTGAAGACCAATTGATCGATTGACGTGCATGTGCTTGTAATACGACCTAATTAGAATCCATGATCATCACCTATTTAATGTTTAGCTTTATTTTGATGCTGCGATTATAACTGCCTGTGATGTGCCATTTGCATGTGATGTGAATGAGAGCGGGGTAGATAGGTTTACATGTGATGTAGCAAACCTAATTGAGACCTAAATTAAAACCTCCTCAATCAAGTCGAGAGTGAACTAACATGAGCAAGTCATATTAGATTAATTGATCTAATTGGTGTCTAGGAAAGCATGAAAGGTGGTTACTTAATTAGGACCTTACTCTCTGAGTAAGGGGAGCCTCCCACCTGCTTACCTGGCCAATTGTTCGATTACCTCTTATGAAGAGCTCAAGTTGCAAACACTATGACCTGATTAACCAATATTAAGTCAATAGGTCTTCCACTGTAGTAGAGCTGCTAAGGCCTTTCTGATGTTGATTTGTCTCGGCTGGATACAGTGGTCAAGTTGCATCGGGGGGCTGGACCTCTCTATAGACATGAGATGTTGTAGGGTAAAGGTGGGGTTGGGCACCAATAACTGTTAGGTGAGGACCAAATGACGACTTTATTCCTACGGTTATACGGTGGGTCTGACTTAACTAAGAAATGAGACCAATAACTGTTAGGTGAGGTTTTCATGGCTTAGAGACCAAGTTACACTGCAACATGCTTGAGAAGCATTGTACAAGAATTGTACATTCATCAATCTATGTGTCACCAATAACTGTTAGGTGAGGTGGTATGTAAATCGGTGGGACCGCAGTACCCACTAGAAACCCTAGTCGTGTGGGATTTCCATTTTCCTACCAGGGGAGTGTGAGGAATTCGAAAAAATAGTGGGAGTTACATTTGTTCTAAAAGACCTTAGAACAGATTAGGATCAAGTACAAAAGTCTAACTAGAATCTTTACTCTCTGAGGATTATAAAGTCAGCTTCTAGATTCTTAACTCATATCCTATAGAACAACCGTTTGACCAAACTCAATTATAAAGATTGGCTCAGCAAATTTCAAAAAAAAAAAAATCGTTTTGAATTATGAGAAATTCGGGCACATGCTAGACCATGGAATCCCCGTGTTACCAATCCGTCCGATCACTGATCAGCGTAAGACGCTTGTTAAGTGGACGAACAATGACAATAAAGTTAGGTGCTGCACAATGGCATCCATGTCCAATGCATTACAATGCCAGCATGAGAACATGAAGACTGCCAGGGACATATTAAATCACCTGCAAGAGTTGTATGGTGATCAGAGTCATGCAGCTCGGTTTGAAGTGTCCAAGAGGCTCTTCAAAGCCAAGATGCACGATGGGCAGTATGTCCATGATCATGGTTTGACCATGATAAAGGACTTAAAGAAGCTTGAGAAGCTCGGCATGACCATGCACAAAGAACTGCAAATGGATTTGATCCCGTAATCCCTTCCAGCTTCATATGAACAATTTATAGTAAATTACCATATGAACAAGATTGTATGCACCAAAACAGAATTGTTAAAAAAATTGGTAACTACCTTAGGGACGCTGAAGAGTTCAAGGGGCATCGTTCTCACTGTTGAGTTGATTTCTACTTCCAAGAGAGAGTCTATTTGGAAGAAGAAAAAGCCTGCGAAGAAACAGAAGACCGAGAAAATGCCAAATGAGGAAGTTCTAAGAAAAGGCCAATTGCAAGGAAAAATGTTTCCATTGCATCATGGACGGCCATTGGAAGAGGAACTGTCCTACATACATGGGAAAGCATAAAGAACATAAAGGGTGACAGACCTTCAGAAGGTATGTCAGAAATGCTCAGGATACTTAGGGACTGTTACCTATTGCTAGCAGAAATTTGATTTCTGTATTTTATTTAACACAGAAAGATTTTTATTTGAAAAATAAATTGATTCAATATGGTTTTATGATTGACAGTCTCTATCACATACATATGGATGTATCTGTGAATATATCTGAGCAAACAGTGAATACCATAGGATCTAATAGATCCAAAAATGAGATAAATCTAAAGTATTTGTGGCACCTCAGGCTTGGCCATGTAGGAGAAGACAGAATAAACAAATTGGAGAAACATGAGCTTTTGGGCTCATTGACTTTCGAGTCATATTTGATTTGTGAATTCTGCCTTCAAGGAAAGATGGCCAAATTATCCTTTGTAGGACATAGGGAGGTCCACTAAAATACTTACCCTAGTACACACTGAAGTGTGTGGCCCATTCGATGTGCAGGCTAGGGGTTGTAATTTTTTACTTCATTTTACCGATGATTACTCACGGTATGGATATGTGTATGAGACATAAATATGAAACTTTTGAAAGGTTCAAAAAGCTTAAATATGAAGTAGAAAAATAAGCACAAAACTCATTAAGGTTCTTCGATCAGATCGAGGAAGTGAATACCTTAATGGCGAGTTCCGTGATTATCTCAAGGAGAATGGTATAGTTTCATAATGGACTCCTCCTGGTACACCTCAAGCTCAATGGAGTGTCAGAGAGGAGGAATCGGACTCTATTGATATGGTCCAGTCCATGATGAGCTTCACTGATTTACCCTTGTTTCTTTAGATAGATGCCCTATTTTCAGCTATTTACTTATTGAATAGAGTTCCCTCTAAATCCGTTCCTACCACACCGTATGAGATATAGCATGGTAAGAAACCAAGTCTTGGTCATCTCAAGATTTGGGGATGTCCGGCCCACGTCAAAAGACTACAGGCGGACAAACTAGAGGCTAGGACCATAAGTGCTCGTCTTATAGGATATCCTAAAGAGTCATTAGGATACAATTTTTACGTCTCAGAGGATCACAATGTGTTTGTGAGACGTCATGCCATCTTCTTGGAAAACCAGTTTATCCTTGATAGAGGCAGTGGGAGAAAAATTGAGCTTGAAGAGAAAGTCTCTGAAAAGCAACGAGTCATGGATCCTATCGAACCCATTAATACAGAGCCAGTACACGATGTCCCTCAACTACCTCGCAGATCAAGTAGGGTCTCCCATCCTCTCGATAGATACTTAGGTATACTAGAAGAGGATACCGAGGAAATGTTTCTAGTGGGAGATAGGGATCACACGCAGGATTCCAAAACCTACGACGAGGCGATATCTGATATCGATTCCGAGAAATAATTGGAGTTAGACTCCATGCATTCCAACCAAGTTTGGACCTTAGTAGATCCACCAGAAGGTATTGTACCTATTGGATGCAAATGGATCTACAAAAGGAAGATAGGTTCGGATGGAGAGGTAGAGACCTATAAGGCAAAGCTTGTGGCGAAAGGGTATAGTCAGTGCGAGGGCATTGACTATCAGGAGACCTTTTCACCTGTAGCCATGCTGAAATCCATCCGAACATTGCTTGCCATTGCAGCATTTCATGATTATGAATCTGGCAGATGGATGTGAAAACAGCTTTCCTGAATGGATATCTTGATGAAGACATCTATATGGAACAGCCTTTGGGTTTCACTTCTGGTGATGGAGATCACAAGGTCTGCAAGCTGCAAAAGTCCATCTATGGACTAAAGCAAGCATCTCGGAGTTGGAACACTCATTTCGATGACGCAATCAAAACGTTTGATTTCATCAAAAACGAAGAGGAACCATGTGTTTACAAAAGGGTTAGTGGGAGTGCTGTTGTATTTCTCGTACTGTACGTGGACGACATCCTCCTGATAGGGAATGATATTCCCATGCTAACCTCGGTCAAGGTCAGGTTGTCAAAAAGGGTTCTCCATGAAAGACCTTGGGGAAGCATCCTATATTTTGGAAATAAAGGTCTATAGAGATAGATCTAAAAGGATGCTTGGCCTATCACAGAAGATGTACATAGAGGAAGTGCTGAAAAGGTTCAGCATGGAAAACTCTAAAAGGGGTCTCTTACCCCTAAGGCATGGAATTAATCTCTCCAAGAAGATGTGCCCCAACACATCTGAAGAGATTCAACGCATGAGCAAGATCCCCTATGCATCAGCAATAGGGAGCCTCATGTATGCCATGCTATGTACATGACTTGATATAGTACATGCTGTGAGTGTTACGAGCATATGTCAATCAGATCCAGGCAAAAAGCACTGGATAGCTATGAAGAACAGTCTTAAGTACTTGAGAAGAACTAAGGACATGTTCTTGGTCTTTGGGAGAAGATCAGAGTTGAAGGTAGAAGGATGCACACATATTGATGATAGAAAGTCTACATCAAGATATGTGCAATGGTGGTTCAGTAAGTTGGAAGAGTTCCAAACAACCAATCATTATAGATTCTACCTTAGAAGCTGAATGTTAAGCCGTATCTAAGGGTGCAGTGGAAACCTTCTAGTTAAAAGTTCATTGCAGAGTTAGGTGTAATGTCATTAGATGTCATAACACTTTACCGTGATAACATTGGCACCATAGCACTAGCTATGGAGCCAAGGTCTCATCAGAAGTCCAAGCACATAGAGCGGCGCTTCCACCTCATACGCGACTATATTGAGAAGAAATATGTAGAGGTGCAGAGAGTAGACTCCGCGGATAACATGGCGACCCGTTCACTAAGCAGCTAAGTCAGCAAAAGACTGAAGCCCACCTTGAGAAGATGGGGCTTAGATATATGACTGATTGGCTTTAGTGCAAGTGGAAGATTGTTAGATGTATGCCCTAGAAGCCAATCTAGCTGACACATTGTTAATTCTAGGGACATAATTTTGTACTTGACTATTTATTATTGAATAAATAAAAGGCATCTTTTCATTCATATTAATTATGTGTCTATGAATCGTCCAAGAAATTAATAAGATGATGATGCATATTCTCAAGAGTTGAGAATTTGAGCCATGTATCATTGGTGATTAATTTCTAAATGCTCCTGATCAATGGATCATCACGAGGAAGGTGATCGATCCGATCAATGCACAGATCACTTTCCTTCTGGACGGACGAGACTTGAGTCCACAGTGTAGGGACACTGAAGTGATAGTGCAGGTGCTTGTTAGAGAACAAGGGTACTGAGCGTGACCAAGACAAGAAGTTACTTGGACGTCTATCCACTCGTCAGTGACTTGCTTGATGTTGCAGTAGTATGACTGGTCCTTTGACCTGCGGTGCTTCGGCTACTCACAGTGAGGTTATTGTAGTTTGACTACACGTATACATGGTCTCTAGTCATATGGGTCCTTGTAGTGTAGATTGGCTGCAGTAAGTTCACTGTAGGAGTAGGGTATGCACTTACATGGAATCTATCGACCTTAATAGAAGAGGAGTGATCCTATGTGATTTGTTAGACTGAATTCTAAGACCTTGGCCAGGGCAGTAATATAAAGTGGAGAAAGAGTTTTCCACTATCGAACTCGAGTCAAATAAATCTTGACATATGACAGACAAAGGGGTTTGACGAGTTATCCATGACCTCCGTCCTGTAAGGATCCACGATAGAAGGACTGTATCACATGATAACTGCACCTAGAGGTTCATCATTCTATTCTGTTGGGTAGCCACTACATGCTGCTAGGTGTCACTGGTGGATGGTGAGACTCATAGGGATTATCTCGATGATCGATAAGCCCTAATGAGTAGAGTTGGAATCGTTCCGACCCATTGAAAGGAGTTTTCAATGATATTGTGATAGAGATCACAATATATCTCACTACCAGTCAGAGTAGAACCTATGGGGTCACACACACTAGAGGCATTGACCGATCCGATGGTTGAATCGTGATTAGGAATCACAAGTAATCAATTCGATTGATAATAAGCTGAAGAAGGAACAAAGAGAATTAATTAATTGGACTTAAAACAAGAGTCCTACTTGGAGTAGGATTCCTAGAGTCCTAATTGGATTAGGACTAGGAATCCTACTTAGACTGGGATTCCTACTTGGACTGGAAATCCTATTTGGAGTAGGACTGGGATTCCTACTTGGAGTAGGATTCCTACAATCCTAATTAGATTAGAAGTTTTGAATTAAATTTAGATTCCTACTTGGAGTAGGATTCCTAGAGTCCTAATCGAATTAGGACTTCGAATTCAAATTAGAGTCCTAATTGGATTAGGACTAGAATTAAACAAGTCCTAATTGGATTAGGATTTCTTAAGTCCTAATTAATTATTAATCTAATGAATCAACATGACTCCTAATTGGATTAGGATTGAAGAGTTCAATTGAGTCATGGTTCATTCAAGTTCTAATTGGATTAGGACTAGCATAGATTGAACCCAATTGATTCATGATTTGGACTAAACCAAATAGGAGCCCTAGATGCCTTTATAAGGCTTTGAAAGGAGGTGCCCTAATGATAAGTGAAGCCCTCCTCCTCTCCATCACGTGGCCACCCTCCTCTCCTCTCTTTTCAGCCACCAACAACAAAGGGAAGAAAAGGATCTTGGTGGCCTCCTTCTTCCTCCACCATTTGGTTCCAACGCAAGGAAGAAAAAGAAGGCTGCAGGGCTTCGTTCCTCTTCTTCTCTTCATCCTTCTTCTTCCTCCTCCCAAGCACAATCAAGGATTGATTGAAAGGGAGGATATCAGCCATCAAAGTTATCTCTGCAAGGGAGCTAGCACCCCGGGGAGATAGAAAGCTTGGATCGGTTTTCTGCTTCGTGTGGATACCCGTAGAGGCCGGACACTTGAACGGCTTCAAGCGAACCTTCATCCTAAACCACGATCATCAGTTTGCGGTGATCATCTACCTGCACAAAGGTGAAGATCTGATCTTCTAATGCTATTTAAAAGTTTTTAATCCTTATCTATCCACGAACGGTTTTTAAACAACGTTCATGCGATGAATGGTTGATCCCGCACATGCCTCTTCCGCTGCATCTGAATTTTTTGAATTTTCTGCGGCATGGGCGGATTCTCAACAGTTGGAGCGAAGGAGGAAAGTGGACGCGGGACCTGCGGGAGCTGATTACAGCCAGATCCGTCGCTGGGAACGGACGCGATGGAGGAGGCGAACGACCAGGAGATGATTGCGGGATGATCACGAAAGATTGCTCGCGGGAGAAGATGCTCGGACGCCGTGGATCTGAGACTTCGGAAGATCGCTGATGCTGGGGGGTGATCACGGGCTGAAGTATGGGATTACGGGGGAAATTGGGAGCATGGAATGGGGATGATCGCGGACGGCTTGGCACGCTTCACGGACGCTGGGATGGTGCAGGAGAAGCGGATGGGTGCGGGAGCTGATTGCTTGCTAATCTAGAAGAGGCGGATGAATGGGCGTTGGGCTCGGCTGAGAGGAAGGCTGAGACGCGGACTCCGGAAGAAGGAATGGGATTGCGGAATCTGGGACACGGTGAAGCTGGGAAGATCGCGAATCCGGAAGATTGAGAGGCACTGTAGAGGGAATCTGGAAGCAGAGGAGCCGATCACGATTGAGGATGATGCGCGGATGCTGCTGGGAGGAGGACGGACGCAGGCGGATGAGGTGGGCGGACGGCTGGGCGGTGATCGCGGAAGCTGGAGCTGGAGTGCGTGAGGCGCAGGGTAAGCGGACGGCTGCGGGATTGAAGCTTGGAAAAGGCAGACGTGGATGGTGCAGATGAAAAAAAACAACTGATGCTGGTGCTTGGGATGATGCTGATTTGGAATCACAAAGTCAATTGACTGCAGATGGCTGGAAGCTTAGGTTGCATCGCGGAATTTGGAAAGTCGCTCGGGTGCGCAGAAGAAGAGTCATGGACTCTGTTCTGCAGTTGGGAAGATGCATCCTTTTTAGATGAATTTATACAGAATAATGATAAAAATTATAATAAGTGCTAAAGATAAAATATTAATCATGCAAATGTTAACACCAATTATTTATCATTATTTTGCTAACATTAGGCTAAGTTAATTGGTACTTAGATCGCACTTTTGTGCTCTCATCATACCCCCCAACTAGCTTATTACTAGTCTCTAGCAATTTAGAGTAAACAATAACATGAGACTACAAAAAGTGTTAGTTAATCCTTTAACTTTTTATTAAAGCTAAAGACATAAAACTAAGATATATACCCATTTTCGTAGGGCATCACGATTGCACTTAGCACGTGCAACAAGCCGTTAAACCCCTAGGTTACCCTAGTGGACGAGGGTTGTCTCGTGAGGGTTTTCAGGGATGTTATCCACAAACATCATGAATGATATGACATGAGATCCTAAAATAAAGCCTAAGCTAATACACATGTAATTAATTAATATATATTTTCAAGCACGGCAACTTTCAAAGCAAGAAAAATATGAAAGTGTAGTGTGCATTAAATAGTATGACTTTCTCGGAGTACTAATACCTGTTAGATGTATGCCCTAGAAGCCAATTTGGCTGACACATTGTTGATTCTAGGGACATAATTTTGTACTTGACTATTTATTATTGAATAAATAAAAGGCATCTTTTCATTCATATTGTTTATGTGTCTATGAATCGTCCAAGAAATTAATAAGATGATGATATATATTCTCAAGAGTTGAGAATTTGAGCCATGTATCATTGGTGATTAATTTCTAAATGCTCCTGATCAATGGATCATCACGAGGACGGTGATCGATCCGATCAGTGCACAGATCACTTTCCCTCTGGATGGACGAGACTTGAGTCCACAGTGTAGTGACACTGAAGTGATAGTGCAGGTGCTTGTTAGAGAACAAGGGTACTGAGCGTGACCAAGACAAGAAGTCACTTGGATGTCTATCCACTCGTCAGTGACTTGCTTGATGTTGCAGTAGTGTGACTGGTCCTTTGACCTGCGGTGCTTCGGCTACTCACAGTGAGGTTATTGTAGTTTGACTGCACACATACATGGTCTCTAGCCATATGGGTCCATGCAGTGTAGATTGGCTGCAGTAGGTTCACTGTAGGAGTAGGGTATGCACCTACAAGGAATCTATCGACCTTGATAGAAGAGGAGAGATCTTATGTGATTTGTTAGACTGAGTTCTAAGACCTTGGCCAGGGCAGTAATATAAAGTGGAGAAAGAGTTTTCCACTATCGAACTCGAGTCGAATAAATCTTGACATATGACAGACGATGGGGTTTGACGAGTTGTCCATGACCTCCGTCCTGTAGGGATCCACGATAGTAGGACTGTATCACATGTTAACTGCACCTAGAGGTTCATCATTCCATTCTGCTGGGTAGCCACTACATGCTGCTAGGTGTCACTGGTGGATGGTGGGACTCATAGGGATTATCTTGATGATCGATAAACCCTAATGAGTTGAGTTGGAATCGTTCCAACCCATTGAAAAAAGTTTTCAATGATATAGTGATAGAGATCACAATATATCTCACTACCAGTCAGAATAGAACCTATGGGGTCACACACACTAGAAGTATTGACCGATCCGATGGTTGAAATCGTGATTAGGAATCACAAGAAATCAATTTGATTGATAAGAAGTTGAAGAAGGAACAAAGGGAATTAATTAATTGGACTTAAACACAAATCCTACTTCGGGTAGGATTCCTAGAGTCCTAATTGGATTAGGACTGGGAATCCTAGTTGGAGTAGGACTGGGATTCCTATTTGGAATAGGATTCCTACAATCTTAATGAGATTAGGAATTTTGAATTGGATTCCTACTTGGAGTAGGATTCCTAGAAATCCTAATTGGATTAGGACTTCGGATTCAAATGGAGTCCTAATTGGATTAGGACTAAAATTAAACAAATCCTAATTGGATTAGGATTCCTTAAGTCTAAATTAATTAATAATCTAATGAATCAACATGACTCCTAATTGGATTAGGATTGAAGAGTTCAATTGAGTCATGGTTCATTCAAGTCCTAATTGGATTAGGACTAGCGTAGATTGAACCCAATATGGTCAATCCTAATTAGATTAGGACTTAACCATAAGAGAGGCACCCAATCCTCTTTGTGAGAGGATTAGGGCAACACAAGAAGGAGGGATCATGCCCCTCCTCCTCTCCTTGTGTGCGGCATGAAGAGAGGGGCCGACGCCCCCCTTCCCTCTTTGGAAAATCATCTAGGGCTCCTACTTTGGAGGAGCCCTTGATGGCTATAAGAGAGGCACTAGGGCCGGCGTCCTAGAGGGGTCTTCTCCTCCTCTTCAAGCCGTGGAAGCCCCCTCTCCTCCTCTTTAGTTGCAGCCGCAAGCAAGGGAAAAGATCTCCAAGTGTTGGCGGCCTCCTTCCCTTCCCTTCCTTGGCTCCAACGCATGAAAAGAGAAGAAGGCTGCAGGGATTCTTCTTCTTCCTAGTCTTCATCCTTCTTCTTCCTCCTTCCAAGCACAATCAAGAGTTGATTGAGAGGGAGGACATCAGCCATCAAAGCTATCTCTGCAAGGGAGCTAGCACCCCGGTGAGATAGAGAGCTTGGATCGGTCCTCTACTTCGTGTGGATAACCGTAGAGGCCGGACGTTTGAACGGCTTCAAGCGAACCCTCTTCCAAAACCACGAATTCAGATTTGCGGTGATCATCTACCCGCGCAAGGTGAAGATTTGATCTTCCTAATAGTTTTAAAAAGGTTTTAATTCTTACCTAATTACGAAAGGTCTCGAAACAACGTTCATGCGATGAACGTCGATCCCGCACATGCCGATTCCGCTGCCACCTGATTTAATTTTTGAAATATCAGCGGCATGGGCGGGTTCCCAACAGTGGTATCAGAGCCTAGGCTTCGTAGATTAAGGTAAGAATTAAATATCTAAAGGCTTATTAGATCTGAAAATTGAATGATCATGCATGCTGAAAAATTCTGCATGCAGATTTTTCAGGGGTGCTGATTTTTTACATGCTGATTTTTATGTGATAAAAAGATGATTCTAATTGCATTGTTAATGGGATTACAAAGTTTAGAATCATGATTAGCATGATCAGCGACCTATGTCATGATATAATCAGTTAGTTTTCAGATCTGAAAATTATAATTGTTGCATACGGTGATGATCATAGGATTCAAACCCTTTTGGTATCAAATGTAATGACCTGCGATGTGATCTGCGATGTCATGTAATTTTTCAGATGCTTGCATGCATCTTATTTGATGTTTTGAGAGGCCTGCGTGCCTCCTAAAAGGAGATGTAATTTATTTTTATTTTTATTTTACATCTGGTTGTATTTCTGTGATGTGATGTACATCAACGATCAAGTTGAAGCAAAGGCATGAGATGAAAGGTGATCTAAGCGGTTGATGGCGATGGGATCAAGAGTTGATCAAGGATCGAATCAAGGAGGCTTGGAACCAATTCAAGAGTTGAAGACCACTTGATCGATTGATGTGCATGTGCTTGTAATACGACCTAATTAGAATCCATGATCATCACCTATTTAAAGTTTAACTTTAATTTGATGCTGCGATTATAACTGCCTGTGATGTGCCGTTTGCATGTGATGTAAATGCGAGTCGGGTAGATAGGTTTACATGTGATGTAGCAAACCCAATTGAGACCTAAATCAAAACCTCGTCAATCAAGTCGAGAGTGAACCGACATGAGCAAAGTCATATTAGATTAATTGATCTAATTAGTGTCTAGGAAAGCATGAAAGGTGGTTACTTAATTAGGACCTTACTCTCTGAGTAAGGAGAGCCTCCCACCTGCTTACCGGGCCAATTGTTCGATTACCTCTTATGAAGGGCTCAAGTTGCAAACACTAAGACCTGATTAACCAATATTAAGTCAATAGGTCTTCCACTGTAGTAGAGCTGCTAAGGCCTTTCTGATGTTGATTTGTCTCGGCTGGACATAGTGGTCAAGTTGCATCGGGGGGCTGGACCTCTCTATAGACATGAGATGTTGTAGGGTAAAGGTGGGGTTGGGCACCAATAACTGTTAGGTGAGGATCCAATGACGACTTTATTCCTACGGTTATACGGTGGGTCTGACTTAACTAAGAAATGGGACCAATAACTGTTAGGTGAGGTCTTCATGGCTTAGAGACCAAGTTACACTGCAACATGCTTGAGAAGCATTGTACAAGAGTTGTACACTCATCCATCTATGTGTCACCAATAACTGTTAGGTGAGGTGGCATGTAAATCGGTGGGACCGCAGTACCCGCTAGAAATCCTAGTCGTGTGGGATTTTCGTTTCCCTACCAGAGGAGTGTGAGGGATTCGAGAAAATAGTGGGAGTTACATTTGTTCTAAAAGACCTTAGAACAGATTAGGATCAAGTACAAAAGTCTAACTAGAATCTTTACTCTCTGCAGATACAATGTCAGCTTCAAACCCTTTGACCCGTATTCTTGAGACAAACCGATTGACCGGAACCAATTACAAGGACTGGCTTAGGAATCTCAAAATTATTTTGAGCTGTGAGAAAATAGGCTAAATACTCGATTCAGATATCCCCACACTACCAGCACGTCCTACTGATGTCCAGCGTGAAATGCATAAAAAGTGGTTGGATGATGACATTAGAGTAAAATGCTATATGATGGCATCCATGTCTAATGAACTCCAATGCCAGCATGAAAATATAAAGACTGCTAGGGACATACTGGCACACCTGCAAGAGTTGTATGGTGAGCAGAGTCGCACAGCTCGTTTTGAAGTGTCCAAGAGGCTCTTCAAAGCGAAGATGCGCGAGGGGCAGTCTGTCCATGATCACGGTCAGACCATGATCAAGGACCTAGAGGAGCTTGAGAAGCTCGGTATGGACATGCACAAGGAATTACAAGTGGATTTGATCCTACAGTCACTTCCTGATTCATTTGGTCAGTTTATAGTAAACTACCACATGAATAAGATTGAATGCACTAAGACTGAACTAAACAACATGTTGGTAACTGCTGAGGGAGCCTTGAAAGGTTCAAGGGGCAATGTCCTTGCTGCTGAGTTGACTTCTGGTTCCAAGAGAAAGTCTACTTGGAAGAAAAAGAAGCCTGCTAAGAAGCAGAAGAAAGACAAGAAGCCAAAGAAGGAAGTTCAAAAGAAAAAGGCTAACGACAAAGAAAAATGTTTCCACTGCAATGTCGAAGGCCACTGGAAGAGAAACTGTCCTTTATACCTCGAGAGCCTGAAGAACAAGAAAGGTGACACACCTTCAGAAGGTATAGACTTGCTCATAATTGAAACTAATCTAACGATTTTTTCTACTTCTAGTTGGGTTATAGATTCTGGTTCTAGTGCTCATTTGTGCACTACCATGCAGGGTCTAAAGGAAAGTAGAAGGCTGGCGGAAGGTGCGGTAACCCTTCGGGTTGGCAACGGGGCAAAAGTTGCTGCTGTGGCTGTGGGCACCTACCATCTGCGACTACCGTCTGGATTTAGTTTAATACTTAGAGACTGCTATTATGTACCTGTTGCTAGCAGAAATTTGATTTCTGTTTCATGTCTAGCACAGGAAGGTCATGTTTTTACATTTGACAAAGACTGCTGTTCTATTTATTTGAGAAATAAAATAGTCGCACGTGGTTTCATGATCGACAGTCTCTATCATTTACATATGGATGTATCTGTGAATGTTACCGAACAAGAAGTGAGTGCCAAAGGATCCAAAAGATCCAGAGATGAGATAAACCAAAGATATTTGTGGCACCTCAGGCTTGGCCATATTGGAGAGGACAGAATGAACAAAATGGATAAAGATGGGCTTCTCGGCTCATTGACTTCCGAGTCATATCCAGTTTGCGAGTCCTGTCTTCAAGGAAAAATGGCTAGACTGCCCTTTGTAGGACATGGGGAGAGGACCACTGAAATACTTACCCTAATACATACAGATGTATGTGGCCCATTCGATGTGCTAGCCAGGGGACGTTATTCTTACTTCATTACCTTTACCGATGATTATTCACGGTATGGGTATGTGTATCTTATGAGACACAAGTCTGAATCCTTTGAAAAGTTCAAAGAGTTCAAGAATGAAGTAGAAAAACAAACTGGAAAACCTCTTAAGGCTCTTCGATCAGATCGAGGAGGAGAATACCTTAGTGGGGAATTCCGGGACTATCTCAAAGAAAACGGCATAGTCTCACAATGGACACCTCCGGGTACACCTCAACTCAACGGGGTGTCAGAGAGGAGGAATCGGACCCTATTGGATATGGTCAGGTCCATGATGAGCTTCACTGATTTACCTATGTTCCTTTGGGGAGATGCCTTACTCACAGCGATTTATTTATTGAATAGAGTTCCCTCTAAATCCGTTCCTACCACACCGTATGAGATATGGCATGGTAAGAAACCAAGTCTGGGTCATCTCAAGATTTGGGGATGTCCGGCCCACGTCAAGCAACTATAGGCGGACAAGTTAGAGGCTAGGACCATAAGTACTCGTTTTATAGGATATCCTAAAGAGTCATTAGGATACAATTTTTACGTCTCAGAAGATCACAATGTGTTTGTGAGCCGTCATGCCATCTTCTTGGAAAATCAGTTTATCCTTGATAGAGGCAGTGGGAGGAAAATTGAGCTTGAAGAGAAAGTCTCTGAAAAGCAACGAGTCATGGATCCTATTGAACCCATTCATACAGAGCCAGTACACGATGTCCCTCGACCACCTCGTAGATCTAGTAGGGTCTCCCATCCTCCCGATAGATACTTAGGTATACTAGAAGAGGATACCGAGGAAATGTTCCTGGTGGGAGATAGGGATCACATACAGGATCCCAAAACCTACAACGAGGCGATATCTGATATCGATTCTGAGAAATGGCTGGAAGCTATGAAGTCAGAGTTAGACTCCATGCATTCCAACCAAGTCTGGACCTTAGTAGATCCACCAGAAGGTATTGTACCTATTGGATGCAAATGGATCTACAAAAGGAAGATAGGTTCGGATGGAGAGGTAGAGACCTATAAGGCAAGGCTTGTGGCGAAAGGGTATAGTCAACGCGAAGGCATTGACTATCAGGAGACCTTTTCACCTGTAGCCATGCTAAAATCCATCCGAACATTGCTTGCCATTGCAGCATTTCATGATTATGAAATTTGGCAGATGGATGTGAAAACTGCTTTCCTGAATGGATATCTTGATGAAGATATCTATATGGAACAGCCTTTGGGTTTCACTTCCAGTGATGGAGATCACAAGGTCTGCAAGCTGCAAAGGTCCATCTATGGACTAAAGCAAGCATCTCGGAGTTGGAACACTCGTTTCGATGACGCAATCAAAACGTTTGATTTCATCAAAAACGAAGAGGAACCGTGTGTTTACAAAAAGGTTAGTGGGAGTGCTGTCGTTTTTCTCGTACTGTACGTAGATGACATTCTCCTGATTGGGAATGATATTCCCATGCTAACCTCGGTCAAGGTCTGGTTGTCAAAAGAATTCTCCATAAAAGACCTTGGGGAAGCATCCTATATTTTGGGAATAAAGGTCTATAGAGATAGATCTAAAAGGATGCTTGGCCTTTCACAGAAAATGTACATAGAGGAGGTGCTGAAGAGGTTCAGCATGGAAAACTCCAAGAGGGGTCTCTTACCCCTTTAGGCATGGAATTCATCTCTCCAAGAAGATGTGCCCCAACACATCTGAAGAGATTCAACGCATGAGCAAGATTCCCTATGCATCGGCAATAGGAAGCCTCATGTATGCCATGCTGTGTACACGACCTGATATAACTCTTGCTGTGAGTGTCACAAGCAGATATCAGTCGAATCCAGGTGAAGAACACTGGACAGCTGTGAAGAATATTCTTAAGTGCTTGAGAAGAACTAAAGATTTATTCTTGGTCTTTGGGAGAAGATCAGAGTTGAAGGTAGAAGGATGCACACATATTGATGATAGAAAGTCTACATCAGAATATGTGCAATTGTGATTCAGTAAATTGGAAGAGTTCCAAACAACCGATCATTATAGATTCTATCTTAGAAGCTGAATGTTAAGCCGTATCTAAGGGTGCAGTGGAAACCTTCTGATTAAAAGTTAATTGCAGAGTTAGGTGTAATGTCATTAGATGCCATAACACTTTACTGCGATAACATTGGCACCATAGCACAAGCTATGGAGCCATGGTCTCATCAGAAATTCAAGCACATAGAGCGGCCCTTCCATTTCATACGCGACTATGATGTAGAGGTGCAGAGAGTAGACTCCGCGGATAACGTGGCAGACCCGTTCACTAAGCAGCTGAGTCAGCAAAAGACTGAAGCCCACCTTGAGAAGATGGGCCTAAGATATATGACCAATTGGCTTTAGTGCAAGTGGGAGATTGTTAGATGTATGCCCTAGAAGCCAATTTGGCTGACACATTGTTGATTCTAGGGACATAATTTTGTACTTGACTATTTATTATTGAATAAATAAAAGGCATCTTTTCATTCATATTGTTTATGTGTCTATGAATCGTCCAAGAAATTAATAAGATGATGATACATATTCTCAAGAGTTTAGAATTTGAGCCATGTATCATTGGTGATTAATTTCTAAATGCTCCTGATCAATGGATCATCACGAGAACGGTGATCGATCCGATTAGTGCACAGATCACTTTCCCTCTGGATGGACGAGACATGAGTCCACAGTGTAGTGACACTGAAGTGATAGTGCAGGTGCTTGTTAGAGAACAAGGGTACTGAGCGTGACCAAGACAAGAAGTCACTTGGATGTCTATCCACTCGTCAGTGACTTGCTTGATGTTGCAGTAGTGTGACTGGTCCTTTGACCTGCGGTGCTTCGGCTACTCACAGTGAGGTTATTGTAGTTTGACTGCACACATACATGGTCTCTAGCCATATGGGTCCATGCAGTGTAGATTGGCTGCAGTAGGTTCACTGTAGGAGTAGGGTATGCACCTACAAGGAATCTATCGACCTTGATAGAAGAGGAGAGATCCTATGTGATTTGTTAGACTGAGTTCTAAGACCTTGGCCAGGGCAGTAATATAAAGTGGAGAAAGAGTTTTTCACTATCGAACTCGAGTCGAATAAATCTTGACATATGACAGACGATGGGGTTTGACGAGTTGTCCATGACCTCCGTCCTGTAGGGATCCACGATAGTAGGACTGTATCACATGTTAACTGCGCCTAGAGGTTCATCATTCCATTCTGCTGGGTAGCCACTACATGCTGCTAGGTGTCACTGGTGGATGGTGGGACTCATAGGGATTATCTTGATGATCGATAAACCCTAATGAGTTGAGTTGGAATCGTTCCAACCCATTGAAAGGAGTTTTCAATAATATAGTGATAGAGATCACAATATATCTCACTACCAGTCAGAATAGAACCTATGGGGTCACACACACTAGAAGTATTGACCGATCCGATGGTTGAAATCGTGATTAGGAATCACAAGAAATCAATTTGATTGATAAGAAGTTGAAGAAGGAACAAAGGGAATTAATTAATTGGACTTAAACACAAATCCTACATCGGGTAGGATTCCTAGAGTCCTAATTGGATTAGGACTGGGAATCCTAGTTGGAGTAGGACTGGGATTCCTATTTGGAATAGGATTCCTACAATCCTAATGAGATTAGGAATTTTGAATTGGATTCCTACTTGGAGTAGGATTCCTAGAAATCCTAATTGGATTAGGACTTCGGATTCAAATGGAGTCCTAATTGGATTAGGACTAAAATTAAACAAATCCTAATTGGATTAGGATTCCTTAAGTCTAAATTAATTAATAATCTAATGAATCAACATGACTCCTAATTGGATTAGGATTGAAGAGTTCAATTGAGTCATGGTTCATTCAAGTCCTAATTGGATTAGGACTAGCGTAGATTGAACCCAATATGGTCAATCCTAATTAGATTAGGACTTAACCATAAGAGAGGCACCCAATCCTCTTTGTGAGAGGATTAGGGCAACACAAGAAGGAGGGATCACGCCCCTCCTCCTCTCCTTGTGTGCGGCATGAAGAGAGGGGCCGGCGCCCCCCTTCCCTCTTTGGAAAATCATCTAGGGCTCCTACTTTGGAGGAGCCCTTGATGGCTATAAGAGAGGCACTAGGGCCGGCGCCCTAGAGGGGTCTTCTCCTCCTCTTCAAGCTGTGGAAGCCCCCTCTCCTCCTCTTTAGTTGCAGCCGCAAGCAAGGGAAAAGATCTCCAAGTGTTGGCGGCCTCCTTCCCTTCCCTTCCTTGGCTCCAACGCATGAAAAGAGAAGAAGGCTGCAGGGATTCTTCTTCTTCCTAGTCTTCATCCTTCTTCTTCCTCCTTCCAAGCACAATCAAGAGTTGATTGAGAGGGAGGACATCAGCCATCAAAGCTATCTCTGCAAGGGAGCTAGCACCCCGGTGAGATAGAGAGCTTGGATCGGTCCTCTACTTCGTGTGGATATCCGTAGAGGCCGGACGTTTGAACGGCTTCAAGCGAACCCTCTTCCAAAACCACGAATTCAGATTTGCGGTGATCATCTACCCGCGCAAGGTGAAGATTTGATCTTCCTAATAGTTTTAAAAAGGTTTTAATTCTTACCTAATTACGAAAGGTCTCGAAACAACGTTCATGCGATGAACGTCGATCCCGCACATGCCGATTCCGCTGCCACCTGATTTAATTTTTGAACTACAGTTTATTAGAGCCTGATCCATCAAATTTTTGGAATATCTCATGTTGTCTAAAATTGTCAAAAATGGTTCGCATAAAAAGAAGGAGCTATCAATCCCAACTAAATATCCAAAGTACACAGAGGTCCAATACAATGGAGTCAAACCAGCCATTACCACATGTCACTGGGTTCAGCCCGACCAACCCTATTCATGCTTATTTTTATTTTTGAACACATATGATGATTACAGTAGTCCAACCCCCTTAGGCTCTAGCAAGGTCCATGTAGCGAGTTTTCGGCCAATGACTCCTGATCCAGTTGGCTCAAGGCATTAGATGAAACACCCCTCAGGCTTAATTACTCGAACCAGACTACGCCACGAGGTTAGACTTGTCATCTCCTCATTTTTTTTTGCAAAATAGAGAAGGTAAACTGAACCATATAATGTGACTGTATCGTGACTATAGGTCAACCAAGGTCAGAACATAAGACACTTAGATGATCTAGCCGGGGTATTCAACTTCTATCTTTATGTGAAAACCAAATCATGAACCTTATAGTACGAAAAAGGATACTCGTACTTCTTTTACAGATATGGCTTAATAAAAATGCATTAAACAAATGTGAACTTGAGAATGATAGTGGTATTTTGATGATTAACACAACCATTAAGGGAATATCTAATTAGATATTATAAGGTAATATGATACATCATTACTAAGTTCGTCACCCACGGTACATTAGAAGAATGACATCAAGATGTACTTCAATGATTACCAATGAGATAAAATTTGTGATAGAAAAGGGATAGTGAATTCTAAATTCCAATACGGCAAAGTTTCAAGTGAAACGTACTCTTAAGTGGACGGTAGTAATTTTCATTGATTAGAGTATGTAGCACCACCATGACATATATTCAAAATTGCTTGAAGTATATTTCATTGATTATATGGATGAATCTAACCTTAAGTTGCAGCAAAATGTAGAATGAGTCGACCCCAAGATTGGTGGAGTCGACCCCGGCACATCAAGGAACTATCGGGCATACTTCTGCAAAAATGGCACGGATGAACAGTACTTGGGTCGACCCAAGTGGATGTTGAGTCGACCCCATCTTCAAGCCTCATGAAAACAAGTTTCTGGAATCCCTGAGAGGGTCGACCCCAATGGAACTTGGGTCGACCCCAATGGAGCTTGAGTCGACCCCACCCTGAGTCGACCCAAACTGAACATGAGTCGACCCAAAGGCTGTGTCATTCAAAAACTGGTTCTCTGGAATCCCTGAGAAGGTCGACCCCAATGAAAATTGAGTCGACCCACCTGAACCTTGAGTCGACCCAAAAAGAGTTGAGTCGACCCAAGTGAAAGACGGCTGAAATGTAAGGTTCTGTGTTTCCTGAGAGGGCCGACCCCAATATAGCATGAGTCGACCCCAGTGAAAGTTGGGTCGACCCCAGTGAAAGTTGAGTCGACCCCAAGTCTGATGAACAGTGGTTTGAGTCGACCCCAGGAAAGTTTGGGTCGACCCAAGCACGGGCAGAAGCATAATGGCTAGTTCTGTAAAAGTACTTTTTATCCTTCCAACAGCAAGTAACGGCTAGTTTTTGAAATCTAACTAATTGGGGGTGTCCAATAGATGAGGAAAACTATTTAAAGGGATACTATTCATCAGAGAAAAGAAACTTTTGAAAAATATCAAAGCTTACACAAGAAAGACAAGAGCCCTAACTCTCTTCATCCAAGTGCTTCATTCAAAGAGTTAAAAGGAAGTGGTTGAGCAAATTTCAAGAGACATTAAGAGCTCCATCCATCCTTGAAGAGTGAAGCATTCTTGACAAAGAAGAGAGAAGTCTCTTCAAGCGATAACTATATTCTAAACTCTTCTTTGTAGCTTATAATTGTTATACTTGCTCATCTAGGAGTTTTAACTTTCTTCTTCTCTTTAATCACCTTGTAAAGGTTTGTTGGTGAGCCCGTAAAACCAACGGTGAAGGTTTGTTGGTGAGCCTGTAAAACCAACGGTGTAGGTTTGTTGGTGAGCCCGTAAAACCAATTGTGAAGGTTCGTTGGTGAGCCCGTAAAACCAACATAGGTTCTTGGTGATCCCGGAAAACTAAAGTATAAAGGTTTTTGGATTGTGAGCCCGGAAAACAATCCAACTGTAATCTGCAGGATTATAGTGAATTTCCAAAGGATCGCTTGGGGAGTGGACGTAGGTGCTTAGGAGAGCACCGAACCACTATACTTTTTGTGTGTTTGCATTGTGTATTGTTTTAAACTTCACTCACTCATCGATTGATTAAATTAAGATAGTAAAAATTTAGAGAAACCAATTCACCCTCTCTTCTTGGCTTGTCACCTTGGGCAACAAGTGGTATCAGAGCGAGGTGCTCACATAGTATTTGTTGATCTCACCATCAAGAGACAAAGATCATGACAACCCAAGTAGGATGTTCTATGAGTGAGGGGCAATCTACGAATAGACCTCCTCTGTTTAATGGCTCAAATTACTCATGCTGAAAAGCTAGGATGAGGATATTCATTCAAGCTCTAGACTATGAATTGTGGAATATCATAACTAGAGGACCACACACATCCACAATTAGTATAGAGGGAACAATCATTCCCAAAGCAGAAATGGATTGGAATGAGAGTAATAGAAGACTAGCACAACTAAATGCAAAAGCAATAAATGCGCTTTACTGTTCACTAGATGTAAGTGAATTTAATAGAATATCTACATGCATCTCCGTGAAAGAAATTTGGGATAAACTAGAGGTCATACATGAAGGAACTAATCAGGTCAAGGAGTCAAAAATAAATATATTAATTCATAAGTATGAGCTGTTTAAAATGGAGTCCACTGAGTTCATAACTGAAATGTTTACTCGATTCACAGAAATCATAAATGGGCTAAAAAGTTTAGGAAAGTCTTATACTAACTCTGATTTAGTGCGAAAAATTCTCAGATCTCTACCAAGAGTTTGGGAGGCCAAAGTAACAGCAATTCAAGAAGCAAAGGACCTCAATATATTGCAATAGGAAGAACTTTTAGGATCACTCATGACCCATGAGTTGACCATGAGGCAAAATTCAGAAGATAAGGTCAAGAAAAGAAAGACCATTGCCTTGAAGTCCACTACTCCAAAATAGGAAACTGAATAAGAAGAATCTGATGATGAGGAGGAATATGATGAAGAAGGAATGGCTATGCTTGGAAAAAAATTTAGAAAATTCATAAGAGGAAAGAAGAAATTTCATAAAAGGAAGCCCTTCTTCAAAGGTAGCTCAAGCAAAGAAAAGGGTGAGGACAAAGAAAAGGAAAAAGAAACACCAATTTGCTATGAGTGTAACAAGACTGGGCATTTCAAGATAGATTGTCCGGAATTGAAGTGGATGGCAAGAAAACTTAAGAAGAAGAACTTCATGGCTGAATGGAGTGAAAGTGAGAAGTCAAGTTCGGAAGAGAAAGATCAACAAGAGACAGCCCAAATCTGTCATATGGCCAATGACGATGAGGTAAATTCTGAACTTGAATGTGATTTTACAGTAGAAGAGTTACATGATGCATTTTTAGAACTCATGGAAGAACACAAGAAATTAATCAATAAAAATAAAGTTCTAAAAGATGAAAATCAATCTCTTATCAAAGAAAAGCAAAAACTATCTAATGACTATAAAACATTAAGTAGGAGATTTACCAATGAAACTAAAATTCAAATTGCTGAAAATATCAAGTTAAAGGAAGATGCTGAAAAATACAAATCCTTAGTAGACAAGTTTACATTTAGCTCAACTAAATTAAATATTATTCTTGATAGTCAAAAAGCTGTATATGATAAAGCTGGATTAGGATATAAAACAAATAGAAAATAAAAATATTTAAAGAACATATTTGTGAAAGCCAAAAATGAAAATATAACTTGTCATAGCTGCAATGAATTAGGACATAAAGCATATGAGTGTAACTATAGAAAGTCTAGCTACAACAAATTAAGTAATAATCATAAGCTAAAATCCAAGAAAGTTTGGGTTCCAAAAGGAACATCAATCACTAACCCTAAAGGACCCAACATAGTTTGGGTACCTAAAGCTTATTCTTGATCTTGATTGCAGGAGTGTCTTGCAGCTAATATGGTGGATAAACGATGGTATCTAGATAGCGGCTATTCAAGACACATGACAGGTGTCGTAGAACAATTTGTCACCTTGGAATCTAAGAAGGGTGGAGTAGTAACCTATGGAGACAATGGAAAATGATTTATCATTGAAAAGGGTAAAATTTTTATTACTCCATCTACCTTTATAAAAAATGTCTTATTAGTTAATGGTCTGAAACATAACCTACTTAGCATAAATCAATTTTGTGATAAAGATTTTAAAGTCACATTTGAAGCCTCAGTATGCATAATCACAAATCCTAAAAATAATAGCATTGTACTTGTAGGACAAAGGCAAAGAAATATTTACATGGTAGATCTTCTTGAATTAGGCAAGAAAAATGGATTATGTTTAATTACTAATGAAGAAAGGAAAAGTGAAACAAGTTGGCTTTGGCATCGTAGACTAGGACATGCTAGTATGGACTTAATATCAAAACTAGTCAAGAAGGATTTGATAAAAGATCTGCCAAAATTGATCTTTGAAAAGGATAAAATCTGTGGTCCATGCTCATTAGGAAAGCAAACAAAATCATCCTTCAAATCAAAGAATATAGTATCAACCACTAGGCCTTTTGAACTTATACACATGGATCTATTTGGACCCACTAGAATCGCAAGTCTAGGAGGAAAAAAGTATGGACTAGTTATAGTAGATGATTTCTCAAGATATATATGGGTTTCATTTCTTGCACAAAAGAATGAAGCATTTTCAGCATTCGTGAAATATTATAAAAATATAATAACTGAAAAGAAGCTTACCTTAATAGCAATTCGAAGTGATCATGGAACTAAATTTGAAAATCAACACTTTGCAGAATTTTGTAATGAAAATGGTATCTCACATCAATTTTCAGCACCTAGAACGCCTCAACAAAATGGGGTTGTTGAAAGAAAAAATAGGACCTTGGCAGAAATGGCACGCACAATATTGTGCGAGTCAAATCTTCCAAAGTACTTTTAGGCTGAAGCTATAAGCACTACTTGCCATATTCTAAATTGTGTCCTAATACGACCTATAACCAAGAAAACTCCTTATGAACTTTGGAAGAATAAGAAACCAACTGCTAAATATCTTAAAGTATTTGGATGTAGATGTTTCATTTTAAACAATGGCAAGGAGGATCTAAGTAAATTTGATGCCAAGTCAGATGAAGGTATCTTCTTAGGATACTCTACATCTAGCAGGGCATACATAGTATTCAACAAAAGAGCTCTTGTAGTTGAAGAGTCAGTTAATGTCATTTTTGATGAGTCTGATAGTGAGTCTCCTAGGAGAGAAAATATTCTTGATGATGATGCATGAATTATTGACTTTAAAAAATTGAATCTTGATGACGTGCCAAATCAAGAAATGAAAAATGATCTCGTGCCACCACAATCTCAAGACTTGCCAAAGGAATGGAGGTATGCACATGGACACCCTAAAGATTTAATCATTGGTGATCCATCTCAAGGGGTAAGAACTCGATCCTCTCTTAGAAATTTAAATGATTATCTTGTTTTTGTTTCACAATTAGTACCTAAGACTTATGAAGAAGCTGAAAAAGACACAAATTGGATAAATGCTATGCAAGAAGAATTAAATCAATTCAAAAGAAGTAATGTATGGACATTAACTGAGAGACCAAAGCATAACTCTGTAATTGGAACAAAATTGATCTTTAAAAATAAATTAGATGAAAATGGGGTAGTCATAAGAAATAAAGCTAGACTTGTAGCTAAGGAATACAATCAAGAAGAAGGGATAGATTTTGAGAAAACATTTGCTCCCATGGCTAGATTAGAAGCTATTAGATTACTTCTAGCTTTTGCATGTTTCATGGATTTCAAATTGTATCAAATGGATGTAAAAAGTGCCTTCTTAAACGGTTTTATAGAGGAAGAAGTATATGTAGAGCAACCTCCTGGTTTTGAGAATCATGAATTGCCAAATCATGTGTTTAGATTATATAAGGCATTATATGGATTGAAACAAGCACCTAGGGCTTGGTATGATCGACTAAGCAAATTTCTACTGAATAATGAATTCAGTAGAAAAAATGTAGATAAAACACTTTTTCTTAAAAGAAAAGACAGAAATCTGCTAGTAGTTCAAATATATGTAAATGACATAATTTTTGGTGCCACTAATGATGATCTTTGCAAAGAGTTTGCTGAATTAATGCAAGGAGAATTCGAGATGAGTATGATGGGAGAACTAAACTTCTTTCTCGGATTACAAATCAAGCAAACTAAGGAAGGTATCTTCATTCATCAAACTAAATACACAAAGGAAATATTCAAGAAGTTTGGGAATGAAAATCATAAGGGAATAGGCACCCCAATGAATCCCACTAATAAGCTAGACAAAGATGAAAAAGGAAAAAGTATAGATATGAAGCTTTATAGAGGCTTAATTGGATCCGTGCTTTACCTTACTGCTAGTAGGCCAGACATAGTGTTTAGTGTGGGAATATGTGCTAGATACCAATCAGATCCTAAGGAGTCACATCTAAGTGCTGTTAAAAGAATTCTTAGATATTTGAGAGGAACTACAAACATAGGATTATGGTACTCGAGAGACTCCTGTCTAGATTTGCTTGCATACTCAGATGCAGATTTTGCTGGTTGCAAATTAGATAGGAAGAGCACTAGTGGAACATGTCAATTTTTAGGAAATAACTTAGTATCTTGGTTTAGCAAAAAGCAGAATTCAGTAGCATTGTCAACGGCTGAAGCCGAATATATAACTGCCGGCAGTTGCTGTGCTCAAGTACATTGGCTCAAGCAACAACTAGAAGACTATGGAATTAAACTAGATAATATTCCTATAAAGTGTGATAACACTAGTGCCATTAACCATACCAAGAATCCAGTTCAGTACTCTAAAGCCAAACATATTGAAATAAGGTATCATTTTATTAGAGATCATGTTCAAAATGGAAATATATGTATTGAGCATGTGTGTACCGAGAAATAATTGGCTGACATATTCACAAAACCTTTAAGTAAAGACAAATTTTGCATGCTTAGGAGGGAATTAGATATATGTGATCCTTTTGATTGAGGAGATATAAGAAGGAACAAGTTGTCTCATGATACTCTCCTCCCATTTCGAAAAACCCATGAAATATTAGTCAAACTAGTCATCTATAGATTCCTTGCTCATGTATCATTGTCCCATAAAGAATTTGTAAGGATTGGAGGAAAGGAAGAATTTTTTTTAAAAGAAAGAGAAAGAAAATTTTCTGAACTAGGGTCGACCCAAGTTAGATTGGGGTCGACCCAAGAAAATTCTGGGGTCGACCCAATGATGGGACCCTATTTTTTAAACAAGGACCCGTGAGCGACATTAGGGCACTGTTTCATCTTGTCTTCTTCCTAAAACCCTATTTCCAACTCTCCAATCTCTTCCAATCATCTCCAAACAGTAGAAGGAAGCTTTTCTAAGCCGTTAGATCAAGATCTTGGAAGGAATGGGACCCAAATGAGCCGTTGCTAAGAGATCCGGGAGAGTTTCATAGACAACCCGTGTTGATAGACATGGTGGAGAGTCTTCTACAGTGCCTCCACAAGGTGACACACGTGTAGAGCCTCCTCCTCCTCCCTCTCCCTTCGTACAACTTGCAAAATATGCGGGGAGACCGATGACCACAGGAAGAAGGATCCACTCCGAATTCTTGGATCAAGAAGGGTTCCGGTTAGGTGATTGGATCCGAAGGCAAGGATGGGAGTATCTTTGCTCCCTAGATGTTGTGATCTACCCAGGGTTGGTTCGTGAGTTCTATGCCTTCCTGAAAGTTGGAATGGGAGGGCTTATATCTGAAGTCCGAGGAGTAAGGGTTAGGGTTTCAGAAGAAAGTTTGAGTGAGTTGCTTCATCTTCCCTGCGAAAAAGCTACACCGAAAAAACCAGAAAGTAAGTTGAGAGCTCTACAGCTGATTTTTGAGAGAGAGGATTTTGATTATTCAGAAAATTTAGTAGCTAGCTCTCTATCAGTTGAGATGAGGTTATTGCATAACTTAATAGGTCGGATACTGTTTCCGAAGAGTGGAAGATTTGATCTCATATTTGAGCGAGATCTGGTTGTTATGGAGCACGTTATTCAGGGCATTCCCCTGAACCTCCCAACTATGATGATCAGAGAGATGAGAAAGACCATATGCAATTCGAGAGTCTCCTTGCCCTATGGTATGATACTCACCCTGGTCTTCCGACAGCATGACATATCAGTAGAGGGAGAGATCTCCAGGCATCTATTATTTACTGACACTTACACTGTACGATCCCTAATTCGCATGAGTTATGAAAAGGTGAACGGGCAGTGGGTGCTTGTAGGAGCAGGGATACATGCACCAGAGGGTGATGCACCAGAGGATGATGCACTAGAGATTGGAGACCCCATCCCTGAGGATGAGGTGCCTGCGGATCATCCTACAGCACCTTCAGAGGCTGGACCTTCGTCATCCACACCTACGGGATGTACAGAGGAGTTTTGGAGTAGGATGACTGAGCTTGTATCAGCTCAGGTGAGGACTCTCTTTGATGGGATGTGGAGCAGGATGAATAGCATGACTGCTGAGATTAGCGATCTCAGAGAGCAGGTAGGAGCTTTACGGAGAGAGAGAGAGGCTCATGGTCCATCTGTGCCCCGAGCAGCTGAGTCAGAGGTATCGGCACAGAGTCATCCAGCTCAGCGAGGTCCACGCCAGACTCAGTCCCATCAGGCTCGACCTCCCCTCGCCACTTATGCTAGGAGGATGAGGACCAGATCACAGCCATTAGATACCCCCTAGGCTGATGTTAGCACTATGATTAGTGCCTAGGATTTATCTAGTTCTCATATGTATTTTGTGTTGATCATGTACTTTGCACTTTGATTGAAGAACATTGTATTTTTGGTATTAATGTACTACAATGTTCCATGTTTGATCAGTAAAATCTAAATGTTTATTATTTACTACGTTTACTTATCTATTGCCATGCACCTATTTGATGATAACAAAAAGGGGGAGAAGTAAGGAAAGAAAGAAGTTGCAATAGGTTATCAAACAAGGTTGAAAATTAATAAAAGGGGATAATATACACTTAAGGGGGAGTGATATGTAACAATGAAAATGTTAAAGTCTAAACTTTTAATCACATTTCAGAATTTGGCACATACCTTTTACACCTCGATACATAATCTGAAACTCTTGCTTTATCTCAAATTTTTGAAGTTTCATCTTTAACCAAATATAAAAGAAAGGGGGAGTAAATCAAAAAGTTTAATTTGGCAATATTTGGATGAAAAAGGGGGAGAATTCACTCTCAAATTTAAAAAGCTGAAATTCAGCAACTTGAGCTCTTCTAAAACTGATTTTAAGTTAAGTAACAATCTGCTCATACTCAATATTTTGTAATCATCAAAAAGAGGGAGATTGAGAATGATAGTGGTATTTTGATGATTAACACAACCATTAAGGAAATATCTAATTAGATATTATAAGGTAATATGATACATCATTACTAAGTTCGTCACCCACGGTACATTAGAAGAATGACATCAAGATGTACTTCAATGATTACCAATGAGATAAAATTTGCGATAGAAAAGGGATAGTGAATTCTAAATTCCAATACGGCAAAGTTTCAAGTGAAACGTACTCTTAAGTGGACGGTAGTAATTTTCACTGATTAGAGTATGTAGCACCACCATGACATATATTCAAAATTGCTTGAAATATATTTCATTGATTATATGGATGAATCTAATCTTAAGTTGCAGCAAAATGTGGAATGAGTCGACCCCAAGATTGGTGGAGTCGACCCCGGCACATCAAGGAACCATCGGGCACACTTCTGCAAAAATGGCACGGATGAACAGTACTTGGGTCGACCCAAGTAGAAGTTGAGTTGACCCCATCTTCAAGCCTCATGAAAACAAGTCTCTGGAATCCCTGAGAGGGTCGACCCCAATGGAACTTGAGTCGACCCCATCCTGAGTCGACCCAAACTGAACATGAGTCGACCTAAAGGCTGTGTCATTCAAAAACTGGTTCTTTGGAATCCCTGAGAGGGTCGACCCCAATGGAAATTGAGTCGACCCACCTGAACCTTGAGTCGACCCAAAAAGAGTTGAGTCGACCTAAGTGAAAGACGGCTGAAATGTAAGGTTCTGTGTTTCCTGAGAGGCCCGACCCCAATGTAGCATGAGTCGACCCCAGTGAAAGTTGGGTCGACCCCAGTGAAAGTTGAGTCGACTCCAAGTCTGATGAACAGTGGTTTGAGTCGACCCCAGGAAAGTTTGGGTCGACCCAAGCACGGGCAGAAGAATAATGGCTAGTTCTACAGAAGTACTTTTTGTCCTCCCAACAGCAAGTAACGGCTAGTTTTTGAAATCTAACCAATGGGAGGTGTCCAATGGATGAGGAAAACTATTTAAAGAGACACTATTCATCAGAGAAAATGGACTTTTGAAAAATATCAAAGCTTACACAAGAAAGACAAGAGCCCTAACTCTCTTCATCCAAGTGCTTCATTCAAAGAGTTAAAAAGGAAGTGGTTGAGCAAATTCCAAGAGACATTAAGAGCTCCATCCATCCTTGAAGAGTGAAGCATTCTTGACAAAGAAGAGAGAAGTTTCATCAAGCGATAACTATATTCTAAACTCTTCTTTGTAGCTTATAATTGTTATACTTGCTCATCTAGGAGTTTCAACTTTCTTCTTCTCTTTAATCACCTTGTAAAGGTTTGTTGGTGAGCCCGTAAAACCAACAGTGAAGGTTTGTTGGTGAGCCCGTAAAACCAACGGTGTTGGTTTGTTGGTGAGCCCGTAAAACCAATTGTGAAGGTTCGTTGGTGAGCCCGTAAAACCAACATAGGTTCTAGGTGATCTCGAAAAACCAAAGTGTAAAGGTTTTTGGATTGTGAGCCCGGAAAACAATCCAACTGTAATACGCGGAATTATAGTGAATTCCCAAGGGGTCGCTTGGGGAGTGGACGTAGGTGCTTAGGAGAGCACCGAACCACTATACTTTTTGTATGTTTGCATTATGTATTGTTTTAAACTTCACTCACTCATTGATTGATTAAGTTAGGATAGTAAAAATTTAGAGAAACCAATTCACCCCCCCTCTTGGCTTGTCACCTTGGGCAACAGAACTCCTGAGGCCTTCCTATAATCATTAAGTACATGTGCCGGGATCTAATAATAGATCTCTGATCAGTCATAGTATGCATGTGTTCCTTGCCTTAATAGTTGCACAAACTCAATATGAAAATACATGTGCATTGGTAATAAATCAAATGCAAAAACAAGTTTTTTTTTTTTTTGAAAAATATTTCCCTCCCCCCAACTTAAACATTGCATTGTCCTCAATGCAATAGATAAAAGAAATATTTATATGAGAGACAGTAGAGAAAATAATATTGGAGAGAAGAGGAATACCTTGAGCTGTTGATATCCAGAAAATAAGACCTACAAAACTAGAAAAAAATAATTCTAACTAATATACACATACCTTTGCCTTCATATTCAGTAATAAGAAGGCTCCCCCAAAGAAAAGGAGTCCTCTTCATCTGCAAAATTCTCAAGAAAAGGTTTTAACCTGTGTCTATTTACCTTAAAAATTTTACCATCCAGTGGATTCTCAATCTTAGAAGGCAGAGAACCAACTTCGGACTCTGAGAGCCGAGTCGACTCCAACAAGGTGCGAGTCGACTCCGAGGCAGTTCAAACCAAAACACAGAGAAACAGTTTTCGGACTCTGAGAGCCGAGTCGACTTCAAGATGAGCCGAGTCGACTCGAGAAAGAAATGCAGAAAAACAGATCTCTAGAACCCTGAGAACGAGTCGTCTTCAGAGGGCCGAGTCATCTCCGGACATTGGCGAGTCGACTCCAGGGTTGGCCGAGTCGACTCCAGAACGGGAAAGCACTTTAATTCAAATCCTGAACAGTGGGGCGAGTCGTCTCCAGTAAAGCATGAGTCGACTCCAGCAACAGCCGAGTCGACTCCAGATCGAGCGAGTCGACTTCGATCCCAACGGATACACTGTCAGGAGTTGCAGATTATGTAGAACGGCCATAAAAAGGTATCTAATGGCTAGTTTTGAAAGTGGACTGCTTAAATAGTCAGAGTGAACAGTAATAGACACCAAGAGAGCTATTCCATTCAAACAAAAAAGGATTTCCACCTACCAAAGGCTCTCAAGAGTAAATACAAGAGAAAGAAGGAAAAAGCGCATTGAACTTCATCCAACAAAGGGTTCCTTCGCATTCAAGGCTCTCCTCTGACATCAGATCTTCAGTACATTCAAAGAAGAGACTCAGAGTTCGAGAAGCCCCTACTTCCTCTTCCAAAATCTGTTTGAGGGTTTCTAACTCTACATTATTTACATTGTTCATATTTGCTTTTTAAGAAGCTTTTCCTGTACTCTTTAAAAAAAACTGTTTTCTTGTTACTTGATTCAATCAGGGGATTGAATCAAGGTTGTTGAGGTTTATTGGTGAGCCAAAGTTAAAACCAATAGTGTAAGGGTTCGATTGTGATCCCGGGAAAACAATCAGGTAGTTCTAGTCGGTGAGCCTATGAAAACCGACCGAGTTCGTTGTGATCTCGTGAAAACAACAAGTTGGGTTGTGAACTTGTAAAACAACCGGCTGTAATCCGTGGGATTATAGTGAACTCCCAAGTGAAGCTTGGGGAGTGGACGTAGGAGCAAGGGTTAGCTCCGAACCACTATAAAATCTCTTGTATTTGTGATTGTTTCATTGTCTCTTCCATTCCCTTCATTCACTACATATAGTAAACTAATTAATCCACTTGCAATAAGGTTTAATTAGTTACTCATTAAGTTTTTATTTGCAATAATTACTTAAAACCCAATTCACCCCCCCTCTTGGGTTGTCTCCTTGGGCAACACATTATCTTTTTGTTGGAAATTGCTGATATGTCTTTTCAAAAAGTTGGTCCTTTGTGCGGAAAAGAACTTCTTCAAAAATTCTCTCTGCATATCTTGCCAAGTTCTTATTGATCTAGGTCGCAAGGAGTTTAGCCATATTTTGGCCTTATCTTTTAGAGGGAAAGGGAACAACGTCAGCTTGAGGACATCCTCGGTGACGTTCGGCACTCTAAAGGTAATGCTCAATTCTTCAAAATTCTTTAAATGAAGATACAGACTCTCAGACTCTAACCCATGAAACTTGGGCAGCAATTGAATTACCCCTGGTTTAATGTCAAAATGTCCTACATTATCAAAAAAAATTATGCATGAAGGCTGACTAGTCCTAGCTGGTTGTAGGTATTGTCTTAGAGTCATAACATGGGGTTCTCGTTCTTGATTGTGGTGACTCGCCGCATCTTCATTTAAATCAGCCATCTCACAAGGTGTGAGATACCGCGAAGGAATTTCAGGGATGTGTCCTAAGGGATGATCTAAACTTGTACGACTTAATCGACCGGTGTCGTCCCTATTCCACTTTAGCATGCAAAATATTTCTCTCTTTTTTTTTATAAGTATAAGTACCACCTAAAGATATCCTAATACGAAAATCTATTCACAATCAAACATGTAACAAAACATTACACCTCAATTCCTAATATTTTTCTTAAATTTCTAGACAGCTCCTAACTAGTTTGAAGAGGACACCTAAGCCTCCAATCCGGTCTAGTAACCTAGTCGACTAGGTAACCTCCCAGGTAAGTGGAGGGGTCACGATGCGTTTAGCAAGGGTCCCACTTAAAACCCACTTTCCTCGAACAGAGACTATCTCCCTTAGAGGGTGCATCTTTCGGTGGTCTTCGTCCTATTGAGCTCGAATGTCCTTAAGCTTAGGATATTTACGCACTGGGGTGATTTTTGGGCTAAGGACGAGTGATTAAATCCCGACTTTATTTTTTTTAATGGGTTCAGCCCTTAGAATATTTTATGCTGATGCCTTATACTATATGCAACAATCAAGATATTTTTTTTTAATGTTTTATGACATGACATTAAATTTTATTGAATAGGTGATCAAGCGAATTATTTTTTTTTTTAAATTTTAGAGTTGAAGTTTGAAATTTGAATTCTGAAATTTGAAATTTAAAATTTGAAATTTTAGGTTTTTCCTCTTTTTTTTTTAAATTTTTGAATAATCACCCTTGATCTTTTCTTAAAGTTTTTTTTTCTTCAATTTTCAATTAGCAACAAGGGTTAATGAGATATAATAACAATAAAATTTTGATTCTAAAAATTTAAACACAGAAAATTTAAAACAGAAATCATCAAGGTTTTATATTAATCTAATGGTCTTAAAAGTCTCAGAATGTCAATCAGATCGTTCAGATTATCCAACAATGTGTCTTGCACTATCGGACCAAATTTGAGTCCAATCAGACGGCTAATTTCTATGAGATCAGAGTTTGATGCAAACTGTGCAGGAAATTAAAAATAGTAGTAAAGATTTAATTTTATTTTTCAAAAGAAAAATACTAACTACTAAGATAAAAATTAAATCTAAAATTATACTAATAACTAAGCCGTTCCCCGACAACGGCACCAAAAACTTGGTGTGCTTGCAAAAATGCTCTTCCAAGTGCAGGAGAATCGCACAAGCAATAAAACTCGGAAGTCCGAGGTCGATTCCTCAGAAAACGAAATATGAATTATTAGCATAATTTTAGATTAATTAATTCAATAAACTTGTGGACTAAGATGATGTTTTGCAAATAGAAAATAAACCAGTAAATAGAGAATCGAAGTTTGGATAGATTAAGATGGTGTAGGGATCTGGAATCCCCCTTGATAATATTGCATTCAAGAAATAAATTCTTCGGTTCTTGATTAAAGATGTAAAAGCAAAATAGATCAAAACATGGGATATATTTTATGGACATATGAACTCTATTTCTAAGCATTCATCATGCCTATTATATCAATGACAAATCAAATACTAAAGCGGTCCATATGTCAATCAACATAAACCATTAAAGAACTATCTACAAAATAATTATGCAAGAATCCATAACACATTGAAAATATAAATCTATAAGAGTAAAGGTTCAGAATTTACTTGAAAGAAAGCAATACATCAAAGGTTCCTCCATCACCCTTCACCTAAGAAATCAACCCTCCATTAAAATATTAGCCTTTCCCTCTCTTATTCTATTCTTTTCGGAAGAATAGGGCATCCCCTGTTTCTTCCTTCTCCCTTTTGTTTTTTTTGTTTCTTTCAACTGCAGCCCCTATTTTTGTTTGAATCGAAGAGGTCGGCCGCTCCTCTGTTCTTCCTCTTCTTCCCCCTTAAAATGAGCCACTGTTTCCCCTTTTTATACAATGAAAACCTCCCTAAATATTGAATAATCTTCCAAGCAAATCACGTTGGAGCAAAGGAGGAAAGTGGACGCGGGACCTGCGGGAGCTGATTATAGCCAGATCCGTCGCTGGGAACGGACGTGATGGAGGAGGCGAACGGCCAGAAGATGATCGTGGGATGATCATAGAAGATTGCTCGCGGGAGAAGATGCTCGGACGCCGTGGATCTGAGACTCCGGAAGATCGCTGATGCTGGGGGGTGATCACAGGCTGAAGTATGGGATTACGGGAGAAATTGGGTGCATGGAATGGGGATGATCGCGGACGGCTTGGCACGCTTCACGGATGCTGGGATGGTGCAGGAGAAGCGGATGGGTGCGGGAGCTGATTGCTTGCTAATCTGGAAGAGGCGGATGAATGGGCATTGGGCTCGGCTGAGAGGAAGGCTGAGACGCGGACTCCGGAAGAAGGAATGGGATCGCGGAATCTGGGACATGGTGGAGCTGGGAAGATCGCGAATTCGGAAGATTGAGAGGCACTGTAGAGGGAATCTGGAAGCAGGGGAGCCGATCGCGGTTGAGGATGACGCGCGGATGCTGCTGGGAGGAGGATGGACACAGGCGGATGAGGTGGGCGGACGGCTGGGCGGTGATCGCGGAAGCTGGAGCTGGAGCGCGTGAGGCGCAGGGTGAGCGGACTGCTGCAGGATTGAAGCTTGGAAAAGGTAGACGTGGATGGTGCAGATGAAAAAAAACAACTGATGCTGGCGCTTGGGATGATGCTGATTTGGAATCACAAAGTCAATTGATTGCAGATGGCTGGAAGCTTGAGTTGCATCGCGGAATTTGGAAAGTTGCTCGGGTGCGCAGAAGAAGAGTCATGGACTCTGTTCTGCAGTTGGAAAGATGCATCCTTTTTAGATGCATTTATACAGAATAATGATAAAAATTATAATAAGTGCTAAAGATAAAATATTAATCATGCAAATGCTAACACCTATTATTTATCATTATTTTGCTAGCATTAGGCTAAGTTAATTGGTACTTAGATCGCACTTTTGTGCTCTCATCAACATGACTCCTAGCTCTTCGACAAACTTCTTGTACCAGAACGCTTCCTTCGCAGCATCCGATGCAGCAATGTACTCTGCTTCCATGGTAGAATCTGCAATAATCAGTTGCTTGGAACTCTTCCAATTTACCGATCCTCCATTGCATAAGAATACATATCCTGATGTAGACTTTCTATCATCAGAGTCAGTCATGAAGTCTGAATCAGTATATCCTTCTACCTTTAACTCTATGCCTCCCCCAAAGACCAAAAACAGATCCTTAGTCCTTCTCAAGTACTTAAGGATATTTTTCACAGCTATCCAGTGCTCCTCGTCTGGATTTGACTGATATCTGCTCGTGATACTCACAGCATGTGCTATATCAGGTCGAGAACATAGCATGGCATACATGAGGCTCCCTATTGCCGATGCATAAGGGATCCTACTCATGCGCTGAATCTCTTCAGATATTTTGGGGCACATCTTTTTGGAGAGATTTATCCCATGCCTTAGGGGTAACAATCCCCTCTTAGAGTTTTCCATGCTGAACCTCTTCAGCACTTCCTCTATGTACATTTTCTGTGATAGGCCAAGCATCCTCTTAGATCTATCTCTACAGACTTTAATCCTTAAAATATAAAATGCTTCACCTAGATCTTTCATGGAGAACTTCTTAGACAGCCATAACCTGACCGATGTGAGCATGGGAATATCATTCCCAATTAGGAGTATATCATCCACGTACAATACGAGAAATACTGTAGCCCTCCCACTGACCTTTTTGTACACACATGGTTCCTCTTCATTCTTGATGAAATCAAACGATTTGATTACATCATCGAAACGATTGTTCCAACTCCGAGATGCTTGCTTTAGTCCATAAATGAATCTTTGCAGCTTGCAGACCTTGTGATCACTATCACTGGAAGTGAAACCCTGAGGCTGTTCCATATAGATATTTTCCTCAAGATATCCATTAAGAAAAGCAGTTTTCACATCCATCTGCCATATCTCATAATCATGATAAGCTGCAATGGCAAGCAATGTTCGAATGGACTTCAGCATGGCTATCAGTGAAAAGGTATCTTGATAGTCAATGCCTTCGCGCTGACTATAACCTTTTGCCACCAACCTTGCCTTATAGGTCTCTACCTTGCCATCCGAACCCATTTTCCTTTTGTAGATCCATTTACACCCAATAGGTACTATACCTTCAGGCGGATCTACTAAGGTCCATACTTGGTTGGAATGCATGGAGTCTATTTCTGACTTCATCGCATCAATCCATTTTTCGGAGTCGATGTCTAACATCGCTTCGTTGTAGGTCTTGGGATAATTACTATGATCTTTTTCTCCCATGAGGAACTCTTCCTCTATTTCTTCTGTAAGCATACCTAAGTATCTTTCAGGAGGATGGGAGATCCTACTGGATCTTTGAAGTGGACGAAGTTCTTCATGTATTGGCTCAATGTGAATAGGTTCACGAGGCTCAATTGCACGTTGCTCTTCAGAAACTTTCTCTTCGAGCTCAATTTTTCTTCCACTGCCTCTATCAAGGATAAACTATTTTTCCAAGAAGATGGCATGTCGGCTCACAAACACTTTGTGATCTTCTGGGATGTAAAAATTGTATCCCAACGACTTTTTAGGATATCCAATGAAACGAGCAGCAATTGTCCTAGACTCTAACTTGTCCGCCTGTTATCGCTTGACTTGGGCTGGACATCCCCAAATCTTGAGATAACCAAGACTTGGTTTCTTACCATGCCATATCTCATACGGTGTGGTAGGAACGGACTTAGAGGGAACTCTATTCAATATATAGATAGCTGTAAGTAGGGCATCTCCCCACAAGAATAAAGGTAAGTCAGTGAAGCTCATCACGGACCTGACCATATCCAATAGGGTCCGATTCCTCCTTTCTGACACTCCATTGAGTTGAGGTGTTGCAGGAGGTGTCCATTGTGAAACTATACCATTTTGTTTGAGATAATCGCGAAACTCTCCACTAAGGTATTCTCCTCCTCGATCTGATAAAAAAATCTTAATGAGTTTCTCTGTCTGTTTTTCTACTTCAAATCTGAATTTTTTGAACCTTTCAAATGCTTCAGATTTATGTCTCATAAGATAGACATAACCATACCATGAGAAATCATCGGTAAAAGTAATAAAGTAGAAAAATTGATCCCTAGCCTGCACATCGAATGGGCCACACACATCAGTGTGTACTAGGGCAAGTATTTCAATGGACCTCTCCCCGTGTCCTACAAAGGGTAATTTAGCCATTTTTTCTTGAAGGCAGGATTCACAAGTCGGATATGACTCAGAAGTCAATGAACTCAAAAGCCCATGTTTCTCCAATTTGTTAATTCTGTCTTCTCCTATATGACCAAGTCTGAGGTGCCATAAATACTTTTGATTTATCTTATCTCTAGATCTTTTTGATCCTATGGTACTCATTGTATGCTCAGATACGTTCACAGATACATCCATATGTAAGTGATAGAGACCGTCAATCATAAAACCACGTCCAAACAGTTTATTTCACAAATAAATAGAAACGTAGTCTTTATTGAAATTGAATTCATAATGTTCCTATGCTAGACAAGATACAGAAATCAGATTTCTGCTAGCACTAGGTACAAAATAACAATCTATAATTATCAAACTAAATCCTGACGGTAAATGCAAAGGGAATATGCCTACAGCAACAGCAGCAACTCTTGCTCCATTGCCAACCCTTAGGGTTACCGCACCTTCCGTAAGCCTTCTACTTTCCTTTAGACCCTGCATGGTAGTGCACACGTGAATACTAGAACTAGAGTCTATAACCCAACTGAAAATAGAAGAAAATGTTAGATTAGTTTCAATAATGAGCATATTAGACATACCTTCAATAGGCATGTCACCCTTCTTGCTCTTTATGTTTCCCATGTAGATAGGACAGTTCCTCTTCCAATGGCCGTCTTCATTGCAATGGAAACATTTTCCTTTGGGTTCGGCCTTCTTCTTAGAAACTTCCTTCTTCGGCTTTTTCTCGGTCTTCTGCTTCTTCGCAGGCTTCTTCTTCTTCCCAATAGACTTTCTCTTGGAAGTAGAAGCTAGCTCAACAGGAAGAACTGTGCCCCTTGAACTTTTCAAGGCTCTCTCAGTTGTCACCAACATATTCAACAATTCAAGTTTGGTGCATTCAATTTTATTCATATGGTAGTTTACAATAAACTGCTCATATGAAGATGGCAACGATTGTAGGATCAAATCCGTTTGCAAATCCTTATGCATGGTCATGCCAAGCTTCTCAAGCTCCTTAAGATCCTTGATCATGGTCAAACCATGTTCATGGACAGACTGCCCGTCACGCATCTTGGCTTTGAAGAGCCGCTTGGACATTTCAAATCTTGCTGCGCGACTCTATTCACCATACAACTCTTATAGGTGATCAAGTATGTCCTTAGCAGTCTTCATGCTCTCATGCTGGCATTGCAATTCATTGGACATGGATGCCAAAATGTAGCACCTAACCTTATTGTCGTCATCCAACCATTTTGCATGCGTCTCATGCTGCTCATTGGTTGCACGGGTTGGTAACACCGGAAGTTCATGGTCAAGAACATAAGCTATCTTTTCGCAACTCAAGACAATCTTCAAGTTGCGGAGCCAATCTTTATAGTTTGGTCCGGTCAACCTATTGTTATCTACAATTGGAACTATCGGGTTGGAAGCCATTGACATCTGCAGAGAGTGAAGATTCTAATTAGAAATTTGTATTTGACATTAATTTGTTTTAGAGACTTTTAAAACAAAATTGGATCAAATCCTCCCACTATTTCTCGGATCTCTCACACTCCCCTGGTAAAGATACGGAAACCTGCGACTTAGGGTTTCGAATGGGGTACTGCGGTCCCACCAATCTACATGTCACCTCACCTAATAGTTATTGGAGACACATAGACGATGAGTGTACAACTCTTATACAATGCTTCGTAATCATATTGAGCTAACCTGGTCTCCAAGTCATAAGGACCTCACCTAACAGTTATTGGATTCGTTCCTTGGTTAAGTCAGACCCACCGTATATCCCGCAAAAATAAAGCTGTGATTGGGTCCTCACCTAACAGTTATTGAAGCCCAACCCCACCTTTACCCCACAATATCTTATGTTAATAGAGAGGTCCAATCCTCCGATGCAACTAGCCCACTGTATCTAGCCGAGACTAATCAACGTCGGAAAGATCTTAGCAACTCTACTATGGTGGAAGACCAATCGACTTAATATTGGGTAATCAGATCTTAGTGATTCCAACTTTGAGCTTTCCATAGGAGGTAATCGATCAATTGGCCAGATAAGCAGGTGGGAGGCTCCCCTTACTCAGAGAGTAAGATCCTAATTAAGTAATCACCTTTGAGCTTGCCTAGACACCAATTAGATCAATTAATCAAATATGGCTAGCTCAATGTATCGTTCACTCTCGATTGATTTAGGGAGGTTTTAGGTGTTAGTATCCCTCATATGCCATGAAAATTTCGAAATAATTTTCAAATTGCAGCGGAAAACATATGCGGGATCCGTTCATCGTATGAACGTGTTTTAAAACCTTTCGTTTGTAGATAGATTAGAATTAAATTATTTTAAACCATTTTAAAATCATTAAGAAGATCAGATCTTCACCTTGTGCAGGTAGATGGTCTCCGCAAATCTGATTTACGTGGTATTTGATCAAGGCTCAGTGGAAGCCGCACACGCGTCCGGCCTCTACGGGTATCCACACGAAGTAATGAGTCGATCGAAGCCTTTAGATCTTTTCGGGGTGCTAGCTCCCTTGCAGAGAAGGCTATGAATGGCTGATATCCTCCCTTTCAATCAACTCTTGAATGCCTAAGGGAGGAGGAAGAAGAAGGATGGATCTAGGAAGAGGAAACAAGGCTCTTTGCAGCCTTTTCTTTTTCTCCTGCGCTGGACCCAAGGAAGAGGAAGAAGAAGGCCACACCACCCTTTCTTTTTCTCCCTTTTCTCTTGTGGCTGAATGGAGGAATGGGAGAGGAAACTTGCTGCCGTGAACCACCAGAAATATTATTAGAGGAGGGGCCAAAACCCTCCTCCTTTTAATTTCCCATGAGATAAGGATGAGCTCCTATTTTTATTCGGCAGCAAGGAGGGGCTTACACCCCTCCTTTTTCTTCCACGCACTTCCCAAGGGGAGGGGCGTGGGCCCCTCCCTCATATCCCATTTTATTAGCCATTTAATCAAATTAAGTGGCAAGATGGTTTGGGTTCATTTTATGAGTCCAATCCTATTGAAAATAGGATTTTTATGAACCCATTTCAATTTCCTCCTTATCCTAATCTAATTAGAATTTAATTGAACCATGACTCTATTGAACTCTTCAATCCTAATCCAATTAGGAGTCATAAAATTAATTAGATTAAATTTAAAATTAATTAGGACTTAAAATAATCCTAATCTAATTAGGACTTATTAAATTTCAGCCCTAAGACAATCAGGACTTTAGAAATTCTATTCCAAATAGGATTCTAATTTAATTTGAAATCCTAATCCAATTAGGATTTCATGAATCCCACTCCAAGTAGGACTCATGATCAAGTCCAATTAATTAAATTAAATTGCAATCCGATTGCAATTGTTCTTTCTTCCAACCACTAACTCTTAGCGGGTTATCTATTTATCAATCTAATTGATTATTTGTGATTCCTAATCACATTCAACCATCGGATCGGTCAATACCTCTAATGTGTGTGACCCCATAGGTTCTATTCTGACTAGTAGTGAGATATATTGCGATGTCTATCACAATATCATTGAAAACTCCTTTCAATGGGTTGAAACAATTTTAACTCAACTCACCAGGGATTATCGACCATCGAGATGATCCCTGCGAGTCTCACCATCCACCAGTGACACCTAGCAGTATGTAGTGGCCACCCAGCAGAATAGAATTGATGACCCAAAGATTGATTTAAAAATTGATTTTGATGATCACAAAATCTTGAAGTATAAATACTAATGTTTGTGTTGCAAGAAGAAAGATAATTTGTTTTGCAAGGAACATAGCAAGTTGGAAAAATACAAGAAGGCCTCAAAAGCTCTCAAGAAAAGTTGGAAGAAAGCTACACTTTATTGACCCAAGTTTCAAGTTCAAATGATTCAAGTTAGAGGAGCAAATTCAAAGAAAGATTCAAAAGAATAGTCCTCGAGTCGACTCCTGGGAGTTTAGAGTCGACTCTGGCACTCTGGAGTTTCAAGAAACAGTGCTCGAGTCGACTCCGATACTCTACGAGTCGACTCCGATTGAGAACAAACAAAAAGACAGAGAGTTGATTTTCAGCGCTACAGTGCTCGAGTCGACTCCTACTTTAGCGCTACAGTGCTCGAGTCGACTCCTACTTCAGTGCTACAGTGCTCGAGTCGACTCCTACTTCAGTGCTACAGTGCGGAGTCGACTTCCAGCTACAGTGCCGATAGATTACTATTCACAAATGACTCCTGTTTCAGCCGAGTCGACTCCTACTTCAGCCGAGTCGACTCCAGCACGCTGGGAGGCATAACGGCTAGTTTTTTCTTGATTCCAACGGCTCTATTTTTGTCTCTAACGGCTAGATTTTTGTTTCCACTCCCTCTAAAGCTATAAAAACAAGAGGAGAGCTAGGAAAGAAGGTATGGAAGTGGGAGAGAACATTTAGGAAAGAGATTTCAAAGAGATTACAAGAGAAATCTTCCAAAAGCACAAAAGGGCCATTCAAAGTAAAAGAGAGAAGAAGAGCATCCAAGTGAATCCCAAAGCTTCCTCTCCAACTGTGTGCTGCCTTGGTGATCCTCTACTTCGTGCAAAATCAGAAGAGGGTCAAGTAAAGAAGAAGCCGAGTTCCTTCATCTACAAATTTGTTTGAGGGCTTCTTCTCTTTACTTTGCTTGTTTATATTTGCTATATTTGCTTATTTGAGAAGCTTGTATTTGATTTAAACTCTTGTTCTAATATCTTGTAACTTGATTCAATCAAGGGATTGAATCAAGGGGTTAAGGTTTGTTGGTGAGCCAAAGGGAAAACCAACGTTGCAAGGTTGTGGTTGGTGAGCCTTTAGGAAAACCAACTGGGTTGATTGTGAACCCGGAAAACAATCATTGTAAGGTTGTGGTTGGTGAGCCTTTAGGAAAACCAACTGGGTTTGATTGTGAATCCAGAAAAATAATCGGTTGGTTCTAGTCGGTGAGCCTGTGAAAACCGACCGAGTTCGTTGTGATCTCGCAAAACAACAAATTGGGTTGTGAGCTTGTAAAACAACCGGCTGTAATCTGAGGGATTATAGTGAAATTTCCAAGAGGTCTTGGGGAGTGGATGTAGGTGCTGGGGTGCACCGAACCACTATACATCTTTGTGTTTGTGATGCCTTATCTCTTGTATTTCATGCCTTACATTCATTCTTGATTGTGTAATATCTCTAGCTTTGTTTTCTATAGAGTTATAAGTGATTGTTTAGAATTTGCTTAGCTTCCTCTCCATTCTTACCATACACATAGATTAAAATTGATGATATAACTATAAGTTAATTTTAGATCAATTGCACCCTAAGGCCATAGTATAATTGCTCTAGCTTAATTTTTCACTACTTTACTTGTAATTGCCTAGAGCTTAAGTAAATAACATCTTATCATTCCGCTGCATTCAATTCAAAGTAAAAATTAGGGAACATAATTTTTAGAAAACCCAATTCACCTTCCCTCTTGGGTTGTCACTTTGGGCAACAAGTGGTATCAGAGCAGGTGCTCTTCTATTAATTATAGTCTTAACCGACTAGAGCTAAAGATTATGACAACCCCATATAATACATTATTTGCCGAGGGACTTTCCATAAACAGACCTCCACCTTTTGATGGAACTTACTATATTCAATGGAAAGCTAGAATGAAAATTTTTGTTCAATCACAAAACTATAAAATATGGTATATCATTCTAAATGGCCCTCACACACTCTCTCAAGCTGTCAATGAAAAAGACTTAGCACAATTGAATACTAATGCTATGAACATCCTATATTGTGCTATCCATGAATCTATATTTCATAAGATTTCTGCATGCTTATCTGCTAAAGAAATCTGGGATACTTTAAGAAATATTTATGATAAATCTCATATTAGCTCACATGTGCTTCAATTGCATACTAACAATGAGACTGCAGAATCTTCCACATTAGCCGAGTCGACTCCCAGTTTGTCCGAGTCGACTCCTAGAGAAAAACAGTCTGAAAGGCAGAGACTCAGTCTTGGAGATCCTGTGAACGAGTCGACTCCAAGTATTTCAGAGTCGACTCCCAAGTTAACCGAGTCGACTCCAACAAGGCCCGAATCGACTTCGAAGCAGAACAGTTCAAAAGACAGAGAATCATCTTTTAGGCCTCTGAGAGCGAGACATCTTCCGAAGATCTCGAGTCGACTCTCAAGTCAGTCGAGTCGACTCCAAGTAAACCCGAGTCGACTCGAGGAAGAAAGAACAACAAAAAAATTCAAAAGCTTCCTAAAGACAAAGAAGAAGAGGAAGCTAGATGAAAGAAAGAAAGAGTCAAACAAGAAAATAAAAGCTAGGAGCAACAATGATGATATTAGCTCCAAAGAACTACAAGAGGTAACTAACTTGTGCTTCATGGCACAAGAAGATAAGGTAAAATCTGAATCTACCTTTACATCAAATGATTTTCAAGAAGAATTCCCTTATGATGAATTATTAAATGCTTTTCATGATTGTTAGATGTATGCCCTAGAAGCCAATTTGGCTGACACATTGTTGATTCTAGGGACATAATTTTGTACTTGACTATTTATTATTGAATAAATAAAAGGCATCTTTTCATTCATATTGTTTATGTGTCTATGAATCGTCCAAGAAATTAATAAGATGATGATACATATTCTCAAGAGTTGAGAATTTGAGCCATGTATCATTGGTGATTAATTTCTAAATGCTCCTGATCAATGGATCATCACGAGGACGGTGATCGATCCGATCAGTGCACAGATCACTTTCCTTCTGGATGGACGAGACTTGAGTCCACAGTGTAGGGACACTGAAGTGATAGTGCAGGTGCTTGTTAGAGAACAAGGGTACTGAGCGTGACCAAGACAAGAAGTCACTTGGATGTCTATCCACTCGTCAGTGACTTGCTTGATGTTGCAGTAGTGTGACTGGTCCTTTGACCTGCGGTGCTTCGGCTACTCACAGTGAGGTTATTGTAGTTTGACTGCACACATACATGGTCTCTAGCCATATGGGTCCATGCAGTGTAGATTGGCTGCAGTAGGTTCACTGTAGGAGTAGGGTATGCACCTATAAGGAATCTATCGACCTTGATAGAAGAGGAGTGATCCTATGTGATTTGTTAGACTGAGTTCTAAGACCTTGGCCAGGGCAGTAATATAAAGTGGAAAAAGAGTTTTCCACTATCGAACTCAAGTCGAATAAATCTTGACATATGACAGACGATGGGGTTTGACGAGTTGTCCATGACCTCCGTCCTGTAGGGATCCACGATAGTAGGACTGTATCACATGTTAACTGCACCTAGAGGTTCATCATTCCATTCTGCTGGGTAGCCACTACATGCTGCTAGGTGTCACTGGGGGATGGTGGGACTCATAGGGATTATCTTGATGATCGATAAACCCTAATGAGTTGAGTTGGAATCGTTCCAACCCATTGAAAGGAGTTTTCAATGATATAGTGATAGAGATCACAATATATCTCACTACCAGTCAGAATAGAACCTATGGGGTCACACACACTAGAAGTATTGACCGATCCGATGGTTGAAATCGTGATTAGGAATCACAAGAAATCAATTTGATTGATAAGAAGTTGAAGAAGGAACCAAGGGAATTAATTAATTGGACTTGAAACAAGAGTCCTACTTCGGGTAGGATTCCTAGAATCCTAATTGGATTAGGACTGGGAATCCTAGTTGGAGTAGGACTGGGATTCCTACTTGGAATAGGATTCCTACAATCCTAATGAGATTAGGAATTTTGAATTAAAATAGGATTCCTACTTGGAGTAGGATTCCTAGAAATCCTAATTGGATTAGGACTTCGGATTCAAATGGAGTCCTAATTGGATTAGGACTAAAATTAAACAAATCCTAATTGGATTAGGATTCCTTAAGTCTAAATTAATTAATAATCTAATGAATCAACATGACTCCTAATTGGATTAGGATTGAAGAGTTCAATTGAGTCATGGTTCATTCAAGTCCTAATTGGATTAGGACTAGCGTAGATTGAACCCAATATGGTCAATCCTAATTAGATTAGGACTTAACCATAAGAGAGGCACCCAATCCTCTTTGGAAGAGGATTAGGGCAACACAAGAAGGAGGGATCACGCCCCTCCTCCTCTCCTTGTGTGCGGCATGAAGAGAGGGGCCGGCGCCCCCCTTCCCTCTTTGGAAGATTGTCTTGGAGCTCCTAATTGTTAGGAGCTCCACTCCTTATAAAAGGAGGACTAGGGCCGGCCCCAAGAAAAAAGAGCCCTCTTCCTCCAAGCCGTGGCTACCCTCTCCCTCTCCACCCTTGGTTCAGCCGCCATCAGCAAAGGAAAAGAAGAGGAGGCGTCTCCCTCCTCTTGGTCTTCTTCCATGGCTTCAGCGCGTGTGAAGAGAAGAAGGCTGCGAAGGGATTTGATCTTCTTCTTCTTCTTCAAGATCCTTCTTCTTCCTCCTCTCTAGTGCAATCAAGAGTTGATTGAAAGAGAGGACATCAGCCATCAAAGCTATCTTTGCAAGGGAACTAGCACCCCGGTGAGATAGAGAGCTTGGATCGGATCCTGCTTCGTGTGGATACCCGTAGAGGCCGGACGTTTGAACGGCTTCAAGCGAACCCTCTTCCAAAAAACACGAATTCAGATTTGCGGTGATCATCTACCCGCGCAAGGTGAAGATTTGATCTTCCTAATAGTTTTAAAAGTTTTAATTCTTACCTAATTACGAAAGGTCTCGAAACAACGTTCATGCGATGAACGTCGAACCCGTGCATGCCGATTCCGCTGCCATCTAAAAAATTTTTGAAATATCAGCGGCATGGGCGGGTTCCCAACAATGATTTGTATGGTGAATGTAGAAAATTTGCTATGAAGAATAAAAATCTTAAGAAACTAAATCTGAAAATTTCAAAAGAAAGAAATTCTAGTGATGAAATACAAGATAAACTAAATTCTGAAAATGAAAGCTTAAGGTTAAATTTAGAACAATTGATTCAAAAAAATCAGAGTCTAATTAAAGAAAATCAAAACTTAAGTAAAGAAATTAACCAATTAAAATCTTTTATTAACAAATTCATTATAAGTTCAGAAAGATTAAAAATGATGTTTGAAAGCCAATATGTTGCTTATGATAAATCAAAACTTGGCTTGACACCTTTACTTAACAATAAATCTCTAGAGAAAAAGGTTATCAATTCACCAAGCAAACCATTAAATAAGATAACTTATTTTAAACATGAAAAGAATGGGCATAACAACTTTACCTATCGTTCTAATATAATTAAATCAAATGGTAAAGTTATTACAATTAAACAAATTTGGGTTCCAAAAGGAACTATATGTCCTAACTCTCAAGGACCCAAGCAAGCTTGGGTACCCAAAATGAAAATATGAGGATGTAGATGTAGGTGTGCCAAGATACCCATGGAACAAATAGAACTTTCATACAAATGGATGTTCTAGACACACGTCAAAAAATGAAACTTAAAATATACTTATGAAAAGTAATTAAAAAATAATAATAATGAAATCAGTAACCCTTGCATCTCATCATTATTTTTGCTTTAGTATTTGATTACAATATGAATTGCAAGTATTGATTAATTTTGTGATATAAAAAATACTTTTGGAAATATAATCAAATCACTTCATTTTATAGTATGCTTTACTCACTATTGGATAAGTTGCTAAATGATTAATCAATTTATTAAGAATAACTCTATGAATTTTCTATATGCTTGATTGAGAGTTTTTATCCATGGCATTATTGTTTATCGATCATAGATATGAAAATATGTACTTGGTATGTCTTTGAATATATGCACTATGAATACCAAGATTAAAGAAACCATCTTTGGCATATTAAATCGACTCATGCTAGTATGTACTTAATCTCAAAAGACCTTGCCATTGGCTTACTTAGATTATCTTCTGAAAGGTCAAAGTTTGCTATGCATGTTAACTAAGGAAACAACCAAAAATCAATTTCTAAATCTAAAGATGTTGTTTCCATTACTAAGTTTTCAAAAGCTTACATTAGTTTTGCTCTTGGCACTCAAATTGAAATATTTTCTACATTGGCACAAACTCACAAAAAGGGTTCAAATGAAAAAGGTTTGCAAACTATAAAAATAAAGAAGTATCATGGCATAGTTTTGAAAACCAATTTTGTATTAAGCCGTGCACAGAAAATAATAATGAATACAATTATTTCTGCACCAAGAATACAATGAGTAAAATAGGATTAATAGAATCCTTGAAGAAATGAAAAAGGCAATGTTGTATGATGGTCATCTAAAAGCTATCATCATTGCTTGTCATCTATATGGTTTCTATTAGATCTATTTTTTGATGAAAACTCCATTTGATCTTCTGAAAAATAAAAAATGATCTATTGCATATCTGTCATATTTTTCAGTAGTATATGTTATGCTTGATATAGTTTCTTGAAAATAATGCCAAATCTGATAAAGATATTTCTATCTTTGGATATCATTCATCAAGCAATGCATATAGAACATTCAATGAAAAGATTCTAGTTGTAGAAATATCAATTCATTTTATTCTTTATGAGACTAATGATTTAGTATCAAGATACTGAAATCAAATTATATATGTATATGGTTAATCTTTTACATATAACAATCTGAAAACTTGTTAATAATTAGAACCAAATTGGATTTTTCAGAAATGCACTTAATAAAGAAAAATTGATGACTACTAAAGGACTAAATTAAGAAAAGATGAAATAGATCTTGATGAAATTCTTGCATGATTAGAAGTTAAGATTACCATTATCATTTGCTTACTTTATGAGCTTTATATTTTGTCAAATGAATGTGTAGAATGCACTCCTATGTGGTTATTTCATTAAAAAAAGGGTCTATGTAGAATAACCACCTTATTTGAAAACACTCATTACAAATATGATAAAGCAATATATGATATGGAACAAGCATCAAAAGCATGATATAAAAGCTTGAGTAACTTTTTGATAAAAAGTAATAAATCTATACATTAAAAAGAAGAATTTGTGATATCTTGCTTGCTCAAAGCATACATTGATGGCATCCTTTTTGGTTCTACTAATGAAGATTTATATGGAGATTTTACTAAGTCATGCAAAGTGAGTTTGAAATATGTATAATGAATGAATTAACATTTTTTCTTGAACTCCAAATTAAGACAAACAAGAAAGGGGATCTTCATTGACCAAAGTTAGTCCACAAGAAAACTCTTATAGAAGATTGGCATGAAGAAGGTATGTCTATGACCCCATCTTGTAGAATTTGAAAAGGATGAGCAAAGTAGATCTATTGTTTTAAAGCTATATTGAAGCATGATAGAATAAGTATTTTATCGTACAGTTAGTAGACTAGATTATATGCTCATTATGTGCCCTTGTGCAAGACTTCAATCTAACTCTAATGAATCATATTTTATTGATAACAAATAAATCATAATCTGAATTTTGATAGAAACAACTGTTTAAGATAAGTTGATTAAAACTTAGCTAGCGTGTCTTATTGATAATTATCTTAAGTAAATAAAATCTAAACTAAATTGATTTTGAAAATAAGAAATTGATTTGACCTTGATGAATCTTCCTATTGCTTCACATACTTGTCCTTGAACCATCTTGGTTAATGAAACTATCTCTTTAGTTCAAGTGACATATGTTTGCTTATATTCAGGCAATCTCTTGAGTAAAGTGACTCAACATTCAATTATTATTATATCTTATGTTGAGTCACCTAGTTAAGAAATATGCTATATGAATGTTTTGTATCTCGAAGAAACTAATGACTTGCTTTCAAAAAAGAAAAGGATTTTGTTGATAATGCAGGATCTATGAGCAAGAAATAAGAAATTTCAACTTGAAGGACACCTCCATGAAAGGTACAATAAACATTCACATGCAAACAAGAGAGAGGACTTTCTTCAGCCAAAAGGTTACACATAAGAAATCTAGTAGGTATTTGACTTGAAGAATGCAGAATGAATCGGTAATTTTAGATACCTTTCTCATAAATTAGCTGAGCAAAGTCAATAACTTAAATCTTATTGTGGCATGGTTAAAATCTTTAATCATTAATTTCTTGATATCATGTCTATATATGTATTAATTGACTTATACTTTTAGAAATTGATTCATGGTTTGCTCAAACTAAAATATTCCTTTGCCTATATCATAACCATGAAATACACAAGTATATGCTTAAAATGCTGATTTAAAATGACTTGTGAGAAGCTATGAATTCTTGAGCATAATGAAAATGTTGTTTGCATGATATACATCTATATGATACATAAGATTATTTCTTTATTCTGCTCTTTCATGTAAATTACTTGAGAATAACAAAAAGAGAAAGAGATAAAGAAAAGAAAATGGATATTATTCAAGAGAAGTAAAATCTAAGTAAAGACAAAAACTCCAATCTTAAGGAAAACCAAAACAAGCATAATATATTCGGCACATTTGTGAGACTTGTGTGAGCATTCTTTTGGAAGGAATAAAATCTGTAATTAATTACACTTAAACAGGGAGAGTTTGAAGTGAACATTTTAACCTTTCTATATTGCTCATCATAGGGATGGTGCCAATGGGAAGGCTAGTGGTAGTACCCGGCACTATTTGACCCAACTATTCGGTGTAGGGTATATTAGGGACGGCACAAGAGAGAGGCTAGTGGTAGTACCTCGTGCCCCTTCCAACTCCACCGGATAGGGAGCAAATAGAGTATAGAGCATAAGAAAGTAAAAATGAAAGACAAAGTAAATGAAAGTATATAAGAAGAATCAAGTCAAATTTTTAATCACGTAAAAACACACTTTAAGGATGAAATCAGTGCAAGATTATATTTAAATAGGGGGAGTTTATTTGAAAAGAATTGATTTTGATCATTGACATGCTTGTTCTTAATATTTTAATGCATGACTTAACACATAATATATTTTGCATGTGGCATGATGTCTTGAATTATGGGTTCTCAATATTTTGTAATGCTCCATGCTTGGACAATTTGATTGAATGTTTGAAATACTACATAAAATTTTTTTTGGTATTATTGAAAAGAAATTTCAGATTTGTCGTTCACAATCATCTTTAAAATCTGAAAGTTGAATAAATTTGTAAAAAGGAGAAGAGAAGGATATCTCTATTTAGACAAAATTAATTGATTTTGTTTTATCCTTCAACTTGCCTAAATTTGGTATATAATGTTCTAATTCATACCAAAACTCAACATTAAATACAAAGATTCTGAATATGCTCTAATATGTTTGAAATATGTGTTTTCAATCGTAATAATTTAAGATAAGCTACAATGTGGAAGATACATATCTCAAATTATGATTTTGAAAGCCTCTATTGAAAATCTTTATGAAATTCAGAATCTGATTTTGTATAAAAGCTTAAACTCAATATGATTTCTAGATAAAAACTACAGTTTAAGAAAAATAGAATAATTCTGATGCCTTGATTGTTTGCCCCGATACGCATATGAAACATATCATTTCTTATCTTTAAAGTGTACTAATATTGGTCTAAATGATGTGTCTTTCGATGATCTTGATTGCAAACAAATATTTTTAAATATATTATTTTATTTTGATATTGAAAAGATTTATTGTGCTTCATGTATACATTGCTGAAAAACTATGATTAAGAAATTGAGTTCTATAAATATATATACCTCACTGATCATCTATATATTTTTCTCTCCTACATTCTTAAAGACTTCCATCAAAATATATATATAGAGTGAATGATCTTAAAGCTAGAAATATTTCAGCTCACTCAAATGATTCTTAAAAGAAAGAAAATGTAAATGCTTTTGAAAGAAATTGAGCTTCAAATGAATCATTTTCTGATTAATATTTCTATACATTTTCTCTAGATTAAGAGAAAGCATAACTTGTTCTTGAAGGATTAGAAAGAGTAATTGCTACAAATTTTGAATAATTCTAGATCACTCTACATTCTCGATATCATAGAATTTCAGTTCTATTCACACTTATCATCAAAATCTGAAATTCAACAAAGAAAAGAATGATTAAAGAAAAATGCATCTTTTGAGGGGGAGCTTTAGATATTCAATCTAAATGCAAAAGGTTACATCATTTGATGAATATCTTCAATGTTTTATGGATTGATTTTGATAAACCTCCTTGTGTTGCCATTGCTTGCCTTGAGTTGAGTTATATAAAGGTTGTCTTATCTCAAACCTTGAGTCTTATGAAAATATGCTGAAACTTATAGAAAATATATTTTTGAGATTGACAATTTTATTGAACATTATCTTTAAATTCTAAACTCTTAAATAGGAACGATCAATTAAGGGAGAGAAAGAAAATTTCAGAAGGAAAGATCATATGGAACTTAATCGCATAAATTCATAACTAAAGGAGAGAGAAAGAATACTAAATGAAAAGTGATCCTAATACTCTCCAATATGTATCATCTGAAATTTAATCTAAAAATCTTTACGATACACCTTGAGGCTTGTTATTTGGTTAGTATATCTTATGCATCAATCATGAACCAAATTGCAATTCAAATAGTTGATCTTAAGAGCCTCTAATTTAATGAAAAAGGGGGAGAATAATGTGTTGAATTTTTTTGAGTATCTCTTAGAAAATCTATTTTGAAATTCACTAATGAGTCCTAATTGGCTTGCTCTTTAGAGCTTCAATTTTGTGCCAATTCATATTTTTATGTATCAAATTGTGCTTATTTTCTAAAGGAATAAAAGAAAGTCTTTAAAAGAGCTCTAAGATGTATCAAAAATTGCATGAATCCATATTTTGGTATTTGTGCCCCAATGCTCTTATTATCATAAAAGAACTTTGAAGTCATTAAGAATTAATGATCCAACATGATGATATATTTTTCAAGTATATAAGTTTTGATCTTATACTCTGAAAATTAATTAAATTGCTCTCATGTTGATAAAATACTTAATATATTGGGCAAAAGATCTTAAATGAACAAGCTTTCATACTTATTATTGAAGAGAGGTTAGATTTCCATTCGTGCTTTCCTTGAATATCATTTGTGGTACTTCTTGAATTAACTTAAGAAAGATTCCACCTACACTTGATTTGAAAACTATCTTTGGAATCACATTTGATGTGTTCTCCTCTGAAATTATCTTAATTGGCTCTGGTCTATGCTCATTAATCTTTTTCTAACATTATTGTCTTGAATTATATGATTCATATTCTTGCAATAATTTGACATGCAAATCAGAGTACAAAAAGAAAAAGAAATATTTGAGTATTCTTCTCTTTGTGCTTAATGTCTCACTATCTTTTTGATGTTGTCAAAAAGGGGGAGAAATATCTAAGTATATGCTCATAATGCTTTATGTGTTGATTATGTTAAGTTGATTAAATCTAAAGCATTATCATGAAGTATATTTTAAAGATATATATTTTCTACTTCAAACAACTTAGCTATGCATTACTTCTAGAACATAATATATTTTATATTGCATATACTCCAAGTTTTGTCATCATCAAAAAGGGGGAGACTGATGACCCAAAGATTGATTTAAAGATTGATTTTGATGATCACAAAATCTTGAAGTATAAATACTAATGTTTGTGTTGCAAGAAGAAAGATAATTTGTTTTGCAAGGAACATAGCAAGTTGGAAAAATACAAGAAGGCATTAAAAGCTCTCAAGAAAAGTTGGAAGAAAGCTACACTTTATTGACCCAAGTTTCAAGTTCAGATGATTCAAGTTAGAGGAGCAAATTCAAAGAAAGATTCAAAAGAATAGTCCTCGAGTCGACTCCTGGGAGTTTAGAGTCGACTCTGGCACTCTGGAGTTTCAAGAAACAGTGCTCGAGTCGACTCCGATACTCTACGAGTCGACTCCGACTGAGAACAAACAAAAAGATAGAGTTGATTTTCAGCGCTACAGTGCTCGAGTCGACTCCTACTTCAGCGCTACAGTGTTCGAGTCGACTCCTACTTCAGTGCTACAGTGCTCGAGTCGACTCCTACTTCAGCGCTACAGTGCGGAGTCGACTCCCAGCTACAGTGCCGACAGACTACTATTCACAAGTGACTCCTGTTTCAGCCGAGTCGACTCCTACTTCAGCCGAGTCGACTCCAGCATGCTGGGAGGCATAACGGCTAGTTTTTTCTTGATTCCAACGGCTCTATTTTTGTCTCTAACGGCTAGATTTTTGTTTCCACTCCCTCTAAAGCTATAAAAACAAGAGGAGAGCTAGGAAAGAAGGTATGGAAGTGGGAGAGAACATTTAGGAAAGAGATTTCAAAGAGATTACAAGAGAAATCTTCCAAAAGCACAAAAGGGCCATTCAAAGTAAAAGAGAGAGAAGAAGAGCATCCAAGTGAATCCCAAAGCTTCCTCTCCAATTGTGTGCTGCCTCGGTGATCCTCTACTTCGTGCAAAATCAGAAGAGGGTCAAGTAAAGAAGAAGCCGAGTTCCTTCATCTACAAATTTGTTTGAGGGCTTCTTCTCTTTACTTTGCTTGTTTATATTTGCTATATTTGCTTATTTGAGAAGCTTGTATTTGATTTAAACTCTTGTTTTAATATCTTGTAACTTGATTCAATCAAGGGATTGAATCAAGGGGTTAATGTTTGTTGGTGAGCCAAAGGGAAAACCAACGTTGCAAGGTTGTGGTTGGTGAGCCTTTGAGAAAACCAACTGGGTTGATTGTGAACCCGGAAAACAATCGTTGTAAGGTTGTGGTTGGTGAGCCTTTGGAAAAACCAACTGGGTTTGATTGTGAACCCGGAAAAACAATCGGTTTGTTCTAGTCGGTGAGCCTGTGAAAACCGACCGAGTTCGTTGTGATCTCGCAAAACAACAAGTTGGGTTGTGAGCTTGTAAAACAACCGGCTGTAATCTGAGGGATTATAGTGAAATTCCCAAGAGGTCTTGGGGAGTGGATGTAGGTGCTGGGGTGCACCGAACCACTATACATCTTTGTGTTTGTGATGCCTTATCTCTTGTATTTCATGCCTTACATTCATTCTTGATTGTGTAATATCTCTAGCTTTATTTTCTATAGAGTTATAAGTGATTGTTTAGAATTTGCTTAGCTTCCTCTCCATTCTTACCATACACATAGATTAAAATTGATCATACAACTATAAGTTAATTTTAGATCAATTGCACCCTAAGGCCATAGTATAATTGCTCTAGCTTAATTTTCCACTACTTTACTTGTAATTGCCTAGAGCTTAAATAAATAACATCTTATCATTCTGCTGCATTCAATTCAAAGTAAAAATTAGGGAACATAATTTTTAGAAAACCCAATTCACCCCCCCTCTTGGGTTGTCACCTTGGGCAACAAGAATGATGAACCTCTAGGTGCAGTTATCGTATGATACAGTCCTTCTATCGTGGATCCCTACAGACTGGAGGTCATGGATAACTCGTCAAACCCCGTCGTCTGTCATATGTCTAGATTTATTTGACTTGAGTTCGATAGTGAAAAACTCTTTCTCCACTTTATATTACTGCCCTAGCCAAGGTCTTAGAACTCAGTCTAATAAATCACATAGGATCACTCCTCTTCTATCAAGGTCGATAGATTCCATGTAAGTGCATACCCTACTCCTACAGTGAACCTACTGCAGCCAATCTACACAACAAGGACCCATATGACTAGAGACCATGTATATGTGCAGTCAAACTACAATAACCTTACTGTGAATAGCTGAAGCACCGCAGGTCAAAGGACCAGTCACACTACTGCAACATCAAGCAAGTCACTGACGAGTGGATAGACATCCAAGTGACTTCTTGTCTTGATCACGCTCAGTACCCTTGTTCTCTAACAAGCACCTGCACTCTCACTTCAGTGTCCCTACACTGTGGACTCGAGTCTCGTCCATCCATAAGGAAAGCAATCTATGCACTGATCAGATCGATCACCGTCCTCGTGATGATCCATTGATCAGGAGCATTTAGAAATTAATCACCAATGATACATGGCTCAAATTGTCAACTCTTGAGAATATGTATCATCATCTTATTAATTTTTTGGACGATTCATAGACACATAAACAATATGAATGAAAAGAATGCCCATTTATTATTTAATAATAATAAAGTCAAGTACAAATTTATGTCCCAGAATTAATAATGTGTCCGCCAGATTGGCTTCTAGGGCATACATCTAACATTAGGTCTCTGGAAATTTACATCTAACGTAACCATCTACCCCATACCATATGTCATTCGATTTACATCTTATGTAAATGTCACATTGGTTTAGGTTTACATCCTATGTAATTATGAAACCCTTTCATATATTATGTGATTACATCTTATGTAAATGACATAATTGTTTTAGTTTGCATTTTATGTAAATGTCCTATTGTTTAAGGATTTTATTTACATCTCATGCAAATAAATTTTTATTTAACTAATACATACATCTCATGCATACATTATTTTAAACATAACCTTAAATAAGTATGAACATTATGATTACCATATGCATCTCATGTATATTTTCAGATCTGAAATTTTAAACCTATTATGCTATTCTCTGAATTTCAGATCATACATTACTTGATTTAAAATATTGTAATCTAATTGCAATTCTAAAATAATTTACAAGATCATAGCAAATAAAAATCTACATGCTGAAAATTTCAGCACGCAGAAAATCCAGCAAGCATAATTCCTTTAAAAATCAGATTAAAAATGGAGTAATCAATCCTTAGGTCCTAATCATGCTCCCTAGAACCATGGCTCTGATACCACTGCTGACTTACGCCCCGTTCGATGCGATGTTTGCACCGGAATTCGAACGGAACGTCGTTCATCGCATGAACGCGCCTTGGATCGTAGAATTCAAAAAATTTTCTGGATCCAAATCCAGAAGATCTTTGAATTCATTAGGAAGGGGAGATTAGGATCTGAAGAAGGTTGATTAGGATTCATAAAACTGAAACTAAAATCAGAAGAAATTAATTTGAAGATCTCATCTTCAAAAATTCTGCAGGTGAATAACACCGCAGCCTGATGATCTATCTAGGTTCCTGTTTGAGCCACACAATTATCCGGCCTCTACAGGTATCCACATGAGGATCTAATCATCTGAGATAGGGTCTTACCGGAGTGCTAGCTTCTTGCAAAGACCTCTAATGACTATCATATAGATTAGAAGATAAAAATCTGCAACATACATTCTTAAAGAAGAACCCTTTCTTCTTCAACCTTGCTCGCGATGGAGGAAGAGGAAGGAGGAACCTTGCACGTGGATCTTCCTTGCCTTACTACCATGGAAGAAGAGGAGGATGAAGACCCCTTGCTGCCGTGGAGGAGGAAGAAAGAAGAGGAGGCGTGGAGAGGAAGAGGAGAGAATTTTTTCATAACTTCTCCCCTGCTACCCTTTTATAGATTGGGTTCAGGGCTCCTCCTAATCTTATTAGGAGTATGGGACTATAACCCACCCTTGGATTAATGCCAAGTGTCCAATCCTTGTGCTCATAGATGCATGACATGTGTCTGTTTAATCAATTGATTAATTTTCTAATCATATTAGGATTCCTAATCTCATTAGGAGAATTAATTGATTTGGGAGCATGCATCCTACGACGCCATGTGGACTTTAAAGTCCGCATATTGTGAACATGACTTAAGTCATATTCATCCTACAACGACATGTGGTCTTTAAAATCCGCACAAACCTTGGTTCAATCAAATTGACCCAATCATGAACCCAAATTAATTTGGATCGAACCCAATTTGATTTGGCTCATTAAATCAGCCCAATTGCAATCCAATTGCAATCAATTCCACTTAATTCTTCTTCCATTAACTCACTAACACTTAGTGGGTTAATTCAATCACCAATCATATTGATGATTGATTTCTATTATGATTTCAAATCACAATTATGATAGTCAGACTAATTAAATCCTCTATGTGTGTGACCCCGTAGGTTCTATTTTGGCTGGTAGTGAGAAATATTGAGATCTCCATCTCAATATCACTGAAACTCCTGTCAGTGGACTGAAACGATTTCAGTTCTACTCTTAGGGTTCACTGATCACCAAATGAATGCCTTCGAGTCTCATAATCCGCTAGTGACACCTAGCAGTATGTGGTGGCAACCCAGCAGAATGAAATATCTGAAACTCTTGGTGCAGTTAGCGTATGATGCAGTCCCTCTATCATGGATATCTCGTCAAACTCCATCGTCTGTCATATGTCAAATTTATACGACTTCCAGTTCGAGATATGGATAACTCTTTTTCCAAAATACCTGGCCAGAAATTTATCGAACTCAGTCTCATAAATCACATAGGATCACTCCTAATCTATTAAGGTCGATAGATCCCATCTAGATGCAACCCTATTCCAAAATGAACCTACTGCAGCCAATTCACACTACAAGGATCCGAATGACTAGGGCCCAAGTTCACATGCTCGTCAAACTACAGCAACCTCACAGTGAATAGCTGAGGCATCGCATGTCAAAGGACCAGTCATACAACTACAGCATAAGTAGTCACTGACAAGTGGATAGATATCAATGTGACTACTATCTTTGGTCACGCTCAATACCCTGTTCTCTAACAAGCACTTGCATAATCACTCCAGTGTCTCTACACCGTGGACTCGAGACTCGTCCATCTGACTACGTGATCTGTGCACTAATCTTAGCGGATCGATCACCATCCCTCGTGATGGATCCATCGATCAGGAGCATTTAGAAATTAATTCCTAATGACACATGCCTGAAATTCTCAACTCCTTGAAATTATGTGTCATCATCTATTAATTTTTTCGACGATTCATAGACACATACAAACATGAATGAAAAATAAATTGCCCAATCTTATTTATTAATAAGTATAAAATTATAAATTTATGCCCCAGATTACAAATATGCGTCAGCCACGTTGGCTTCTAGGGCATACTTCTAACATAGATGACCCTATCCGTCCTGCGGCTGACTATTATCAGCTACCTTGGACCCATAAGTGATAATTTCTGATCTATTACCTTGTTCTTGATTTGATATATATTTTTTGATCAAATGGATTGAGCTATACTAACTGATTCAAACAAATGGATTGATGCGATCTGATAGAACTCGATCTGTATCTCAAGATTCTTGACTCTTCTTGATTTCTGGGAGGGTGGTTCCGACCTGCTTACGGGCGTGATTCTCGAAGATCTACCCGTCATATCGATCTCCATTTTGGATATGTTGTAGGTATCCGCGTTAGCTTTTCGACAGTAGGTCGTGGGTCTAGAGGGGATATCGAGATCTCGAGATATCAGCCTCTGACGGAAGACTGCGCAGGGGAGAACGGGCTGATAATCCGACGGGATGGAGTTATTTATAAGGGCTGGTAGGGATCAAGGAGGAGAGGAAGAAGAGGGAGAAGGTGGCTGGCCTCTCGGGACAGAGGTGGTGTAGCTGGACGAAGGAGGGGGTGGCGGTTGCAAGAAGAGAGGAGAGAAGGGAAGAGAGTTAGGGCAAAAGCCTTTCAATTAATTTTTGCATGCTGAAATAGGTGCTCACCACATCTATTTATAGGTGGCTACCTGACCCCTTAACTTGACTTGATCTAATTGAATTCAAGAAACAACCAAACCCAAAGCGACTTTAATAAAGGCCAAGTCGGCTAGCCCGAGCAAGGCTATGCTGAAATAAAATTAACATCAAGGACTCAAAAGCAAAAATAACCAAATGATTTAGTCCGAGGCGGTCTAGTGGATCCAACCACATCACTCCACCACGCTTTCCTTAACCTTGTCCTTTGTGGAGTGATTGATTATACCCCTATTTGATTTTGATGAGCTCAAAGCATTTGAGTATATTTCATGTTGTACTAATGAATTCAATCTAGTGTTTCAGATGAATATATGTGAATTTATGTTTAAGTGCGTCGAGCCTTGGTTCAAAGTAATTTGGCTAAGTGTTGAACTCAATTGAACCAAAGTCTAAAGCTCGAGTCGACTCCGGAAGATTGCAAGTCGACTCTAAGTATTTCAGAGGTTCTGGCACAAGCTCGAGTCGACTCCGGTACACTACGAGTCGACTTCGACTGAGAACAGACAGAAGGACAGAAACATGAATTTCAGACCCTGTCACCGAGTCGACTCCGAAGATTTCGAGTTGACACCGATGCTTGCTGAGTCGACTCCCGACGGTTCCGAGTCGACTCCAAAGGGTAACAGAAGAAAGACAGAATGATGTTTTTTAGATCCTGTTACCGAGTCGACTCTAGAAGGTTACGAGTCGACTCCGATGTTTGGCGAGTCGACTTCCAGTTATATCCGAGTCGACTTCCAGAGGAAAGCAAGTCTGAAGGCAGAGAACCAACTTCGGAGACCCTATGAACGAGTCGACTCCAAGTGCTCCAGAGTCGACTCCCATATCAGCCGAGTCGACCCCAATAAGGTCCGAGTCGACTCCGAGGCAGTTCAGATCAACAGATAGAGGATCGGCTTTTTGGACTCTAAGAGCCAAGTCGACTCCAAGAGAACCCGAGTCGACTCGAGAGAGAAGAGCAGATATATGGATTTCTGGAACCCTGAGAACGAGCCGACTCCTAAGTGCCCGAGTCATCTCTAGATGTTGGTGAGTCGATTCCAGTATGGTCCAAGTCGACTCTAGAATGGAACAAGCACTTTAATTCAAATCCTGAACAGTGGGCGAGTCGTCTCCTATAAAGGACAAGTCGACTCCAGTAACAGCCGAGTCTGTTAGATGTATGCCCTAGAAGCCAATTCTGGCTGACACATTATTAATTCCAGGACATAATTTATACTTGACTTATTATTATTGAATAAATGAAAGGCATCTTTTTCATTAATATTGTTATTGTGTCTATGAATCGTCCAAGGAATTAATAAGATGATGATGCATATTCTCAAGAGTTGAGAATTTGAGCTATGTATTATTAGTGATTAATTTCTAAAAAGCTCCTGATCGATGGATCATCACGAGGACGGTGATCGATCCGATGAGATCAGTGCACACATTACTTTCCCTATGGATGGACGAGACTCGAGTCCACGGTGTGGAGACACTAAAGTAATAGTACAGGTGCTTGTTAGAGAACAAGGGTACTGAGCGTGACCAAGATAAGAAGTCACTTGGATGTCTATCCACTCGTCAGTGACTTGCTTGATATTGCAGTAATGTGACTAGTCCTTTGACCTGCGGTGCTTCGGCCACTCACAGTAAGATTATTGTAGTTTGACTGCACACATGCATGGTCTCTAGCCATATGGGTCCATGCAGTGTAGATTGGCTACAGTAGGTTCACTGTAGGAGTAGGGTATGCACCTATAAGGAATCTATCGATCTTGATAGATAAGGAGAGATCCTATGTGATTTATAAGACTGAGTTCGTAAGACCTCGGCCGGGGCAGTATGTACAGTGGAGAAAGAGTTTTCCACTCTCGAACTTAAGTCGAATAAATCTTCACATATGACAGACGATGGGGTTTGACGAGATGTCCATGACCTCCGTCCTGTAGGGATCCACGATAGTAGGACTGTATCACATGATAACTGCACCTAGAGGTTCATCATTCTATTCTACTGGGTAGCCACTACATGCTGCTAGGTGTCACTGGTGGATGGTGGGACTCATAGGGATTATCTCGATAATCGATAAACCATAATGAGTAGAGTTGGAATCGTTCCAATCCATTGAAAGGAGTTTTCAATGATATTGTGATAGAGATCACAATATATCTCACTACCAGTCAGAGTAGAACCTATGGGGTCACACATACTAGAGGCATTGACCGATCCGATGGTTGAATCATGATTAGGAATCACATGTAATAAATTCGATTGATAATAAGTTGAAGAAGGAACAAAGGGAATTAATTAATTGGACTTAAAACAAGAATCCTACTTGGAGTAGGATTCCTAGAGTCCTAATTGGATTAGGACTAGGATTCCTACTTGGACTGAAATTCCTACTTGGACTGGGAATCCTATTTGGAGTAGGACTAGGATTCCTACTTGGAGTAGGATTCCTATAATCCTAATTAGATTAGGAGTTTTGAACTAAATTTGGATCCCTACTTGGAGTAGGATTCCTAGAGTCCTAATCGGATTAGGACTTCGAATTCAAATTAGAGTCCTAATTGGATTAGGACTAAAATTAAATAAGTCCTAATTGGATTAGGATTTTTTAAGTCCTAATTAATTATTAATCTAATGAATCAACATGACTCCTAATTGGATTAGGATTGAAGAGTTCAATTGAGTCATGGTTCATTCAAGTTCTAATTGGATTAGGACTAGCATAGATTAAACCCAATTGATTCATGATTTGGTTAAAGCCTAATTGGATTAGGACTTAGCCATAAAAGGGACACCTAATCCTCCTTAGAGGAGGATTAGGGCATCATAAGAAGGAGGGGATCACGCCCCTCCACCTTATCTTCTTGGTGCGGCATGAAGAGAGGGCGGCGCCCCTCTTAGGGAAGTCATCAAGAGCTCCTAAATGTTAGGAGCTCCACATGTCTTTAAAAGAGGGTGTGGGCGGCAGCTAGGGCAAGCAATTGAAGCCCTCTCCTCCCTTGTGCCGTGGCCCTCTTCTTCCCCTTTGCCTTCAGCCGCAAGCAAGGGGGAAAGCCAAAGGTGGTTGGCGGATCCTCCTCCCTCCTCCTTTCCTTCATCCAACGCAGGAAAGGAAAAGGCTGAAATCAGGCTTTGGTTCTTCATCAAGTCTTCATCCTTCTTCTTCCTCCTCCCAAGCACAATCATGTTAGCATCCCACATATGCCATGAAAATTCGAAATAATTTTCAGATTGCAGCGGAAAAACTATGTGGGATCCGTTCATCGCATGAACGTATTTTAAAACCATTCGTTTGTAGATAGATTAGAATTAAATTATTTTAAACCATTTTAAAATTATTAAGAAGATCAGATCTTCACCTTGTGCGGGTAGATGGTCTCCGCAAATCTGATTTACGTGGATTTGTAGAAGGTTCAATGGAAGCCGCACACGCGTCCGGCCTCTACGAGTATCCACACGAGGTAGTGAGTCGATCGAAGCCTTTGGATCTCCCCGGGGTGCTAGCTCCCTTGCAGAGATGGCTTTAGATGGCTGAGGTCCTCTCCTTTGAATCAACCTTTGATTGGCTTGAGAGGAGGAAGAAGAAGAAAATGCCAAGAAAGAAGAAACAAAGGCTCTTCGCAGCCTTTTCTTTTTCTCCTACGCTGGACCCAAGGAAGAGGAAGAAGAAGGCCACCCCACCCTTTCTTTTTCTCCCTTTTCTCTTGCGGCTGGAAGGAGGAATGAGGGGAGGAGGGTTGCTGCCGTGAACTCCCAGAAAATTATGAGAGGAGGGGCCAAAAAACACCTCCTCCTTTTAATTTCCCATGAGATAAGGATGAGCTCCTATTTTTTAGGAGCTCACCCTTATCTTTTTTATTCGGCAGCAAGGAGGGGCTTACGCCCCTCCTTTTCCTTCCACGCATTTCCCAAGGGGAGGGGCGTGGGCCCCTCCCTCATAACCCCTTTAATTAACCACTTAATCAAATTAAATGGTAAAATGGTTTGGGTCTAATGCATGGGTCTAATCCTAGTCAAAATAGGATTTATATGCACCTATTTCAATTTCCTCCAAATCCTAATCTAATTAGGATTTAATTGAACCATGACTCTATTGAACTCTTCAATCCTAATCCAATTAGGAGTCATGAAATTAATTAGATTAAATTTAAAATTAATTAGGACTTAAAATAATCCTAATCTAATTAGGACTTATTAAATTTCAGCCCTAAGACAATTAGGACTTTAGAAATCCTATTCCAAATAGGATTCTAATTTAATTTGAAATCCTAATCCAATTAGGACTCCAAGGATCCTACTCCAAGTAGGACTTGTGATCAAGTCCAATTAACTAAATTTAATTAATTAAATTAAATTGCAATCCGATTGCAATTGTTCCTTCTTCCAACCACTAACTCTTAGCGGGTTATCCATTTATCAATCTAATTGATTATTTGTGATTCCTAATCGCATTCAACCATCGGATCGGTCATTACCTCTAATGTGTGTGACCCCATAGGTTCCATTCTGACTGGTAGTGAGATATATTGCGATCTCTATCACAATATCATTGAAAACTCCTTTCAATGGGTTGAAACAATTTCAACTCAACTCATCAGGGTTTATCGACCATCAAGATGATCCCTGTGAGTCTCACCATCTACCAGTGACACCTAGCAGTATGTAGTGGCTACCCAGTAGAATAGAATGATGAACCTCGAGGTGTAGTTATCGTATGATACAGTCCTTCTATCGTGGATCCCTACAGACCGGAGGTCATGGATAACTCGTCAAACCCCGTCGTCTGTCATATGTCTAGATTTATTCGACTTGAGTTCGATAGTGGAAAACTCTTTCTCCACTGTATATTACTGCCCTGGCCAAGGTCTTAGAACTCAGTCTAATAAATCACATAGGATCTCTCCTCATCTATCAAGGTCGATAGATTCCATGTAGATGCGTACTCTACTCCTACAGTGAACTTACTGCAGCCAATCTACACTACAAGGACCCATATGACTAGAGACCATGTGTATGTGTAGTGAAACTACAATAACCTCACTGTGAGTAGCCGAAGCACCGCAGGTCAAAGGACCAGTCATACTACTGCAACATCAAGCAAGTCACTGGCGAGTGGATAGACATCCAAGTGACTTCTTGTCTTGGTCACGCTCAGTACCCTTGTTCTCTAACAAGCACCTGCACTATCACTTCAGTGTTCCCACACTGTGGACTCGAGTCTCGTCCATCCATAAGGAAAGCGATGTGTGCACTGATCGGATCGATCACCGTCCTCGTGATGATCCATTGATCAGGAGCATTTAGAAATTAATCACCAATGATACATGGCTCAAATTCTCAACTCTTGAGAATATGTATCATCATCTTATTAATTCCTTGGACGATTCATAGACACATAAACAATATGAATGAAAAGAATGCCCATTTATTATTCAATAATAATAAAGTCAAGTACAAATTTATGTCCCAGAATTAATAATGTGTCAGCCAGATTGGCTTCTAGGGCATACATCTAACAATCTCCCACTTGCACTAAAGCCAATCAGTCATATATCTAAGTCCCATCTTCTCAAGGTGGGCTTCAGTCTTCTGCTGACTTAGCTGCTTAGTGAGCGGGTCTGCCACGTTGTCCGTGGAGTCTACTCTCTGCACCTCGACATATTTCTTCTCGAGGTAGTCGCGTATAAGGTGAAAGCGCCGCTCGTATAAGGTGAAAGCGCCGCTCTATGTGCTTAAACTTCTGATGAGACCTTGGCTCCTTAGCAAGAGCTATGGCGCCATTATTATCGCAGTAGAGTGTGATGGCATCTGATGGTATTACATCTAGCTCTGCAATAAATTTCTTGAACCAAAAGGCTTCCTTTGCAGCTTCAGAGGCGGCGATATACTCAGCTTCCGTGGTAGAATCAGCAATGATCGGTTGTTTGGAACTCTTCCAATTTACTGTACCACCATTGCACAAGAACACATATCCAGATGTAGACTTTCTATCATCAATATCAGTCATAAAGTCTGAATCTGTGTATCCTTCTACCTTTAACTCCGATGCTCCTCCAAAGACCAAGAACAAATCTTTAGTTCTTCTTAAGTACTTAAGAATGTTCTTCACAGCTGTCCAGTGCTCTTCACCTGGATTCGACTGATATCTGCTAGTGACACTCACAGCAAGGGCTATATCAGGTCGTGTACACAGCATGGCATACATGAGGCTTCCTATTGCAGAAGCATAAGAAATCCTGCTCATGCGTTGAATCTCTTCAGATGTGTTGGGGCACATCTTCTTGGAGAGATGAATCCCATGCCTAAGGGGTAATAGACCCCTCTTGGAGTTTTCCATACTGAACCTCTTCAGTACCTCCTCTATGTACATTTTCTGTGATAGGCCAAGCATCCTTTTAGATCTATATCTATAGACCTTAATCCCCAAAATGTAGGATGCTTCTCCAAGGTCTTTCATAGAGAACTCTTTTGACAACCAGACCTTGACTGAGGTTAGCATGGGAACATCATTCCCAATCAAGAGGATGTCATCCACGTACAGTACGAGGAACACGACAGCACTCCCACTAACCTTCTTGTAAACACATGGTTCCTCTTCGTTCTTGATGAAATCAAACGATTTGATCGCATCATTGAAACAAGTATTCCAACTCCGAGATGGACCTTTGCAGCTTGCAGACCTTGTGATCTTCATCACTGAAAGTGAAACCCAAAGGCTGCTCCATATAGATATCTTCATCAAGATATCCATTCAGAAAAGCAGTTTTCACATCCATCTGCCATATTTCATAATCATGAAATGCTGCAATGGCAAGCAATGTTCGAATGGATTTTAGCATGGCTACAGGTGAAAAGGTCTCCTGATAGTCAATGCCTTCACGCTGACTATACCCTTTCGCCACTAGCCTTGCCTTATAGGTCTCTACCTTTCCATCCGAACCTATCTTTCTTTTATAGATCCATTTGCATCCAATAGGTAATATACCTTCTGGTGGATCTACTAAGGTCTAGACTTGGTTGGAATACATGGAGTCTATCTCTGACTTCATGGCTTCCAGCCATTTCTCGGAATCGATATCAGATATCGCCTCGTTGTAGGTATTGGGATCTTGTATATGTTCCCTATCTCCCATGAGGAACATTTCCTCTGTATCCTCTACTAGTATACCTAAGTATCTATCGGGAGGATGGGAGACCCTACTTGATCTACGAGGTGGAGGAGGTACAACGTGTACTGGCTCTATGTGAATAGGTTCTATAGGATCCATTACTTGTTGCTTTTCAGAGACTCTCTCTTCAAGCTCAATTTTTCTCCCACTGCCTCTATCAAGAATAAACTGTTTTTCCAAAAAGACGGCATGTCGGCTCACAAACACATTGTGATCCTTTGAGACGTAAAAATTGTATCCTAATGACTCTTTAGGATATCCAATGAAACGAGCACTTATGGTCCTAGGCTCTAACTTGTCCGCCTGCATTCTTTTGACATGGGCCGGACATCCCCAAATCTTGAGATAACCAAGACTCAGCTTCTTACCATGCCATATCTCATACGGTGTGGTAGGAATGGATTTAGAGGGAACTCTATTCAGTAAATAAATCACGGATAATAAGGCATCTCCCCAAAGAAATATAGGCAGATCTGTGAAGCTCATCATGGATCGGACCATATCCAATAGAGTCTGATTCCTCCTTTCTAACACCCCGTTGAGTTGAGGTGTACCCGGAGGTGTCCATTGTGAGACTATGCCATTCTCCTTGAGATAGTCCCGAAATTCTCCACTAAGGTATTCTCCTCCTCGATCTGATCGAAGAACCTTAAGGATTTTTCCTGACTGTTTTTCTACTTCGTTTCTGAACTCTTTGAACTTTTCAAAAGACTCAGATTTGTATCTCATAAGATACACATACCCATATCGTGAATAGTCATCGATAAAGGTAATGAAGTATGAATAACGACCCCTGGCTGACACATCAAATGGGCCACATACATGAGTATGAACCAGGGTAAGTATTTCAGCGGTCCTCTCCCCATGTCCTACAAAAGGTAATCTAGCCATTTTTTCTTGAAGACAGGACTCACAAACTGGATATGACTCAGAAGTCAATGGGCCGAGAAGCCCATCTTTCTCCAATTTGTTCATTTTGTCCTCTCCAATATGGCCAAGCCTGAGGTGCCACAAATACTTCTGGTTTATCTCATCTCTCGATCTTTTAGATCCTATGGCATCCACTACTTGCTCAGACACATTCACAGATACATCAATATGCAAGTGATAAAGACTGTCAATCATGAAACCACGTGCAACTAATTTATTTCTGAAATAAATAGAACAACAGTCTTTGTCAAATGACAAAACATGACCATCCTGTGCTAAACATGAAACAGAAATCAAATTCCTGCTAGCAGCAGGGACATAATAACAGTCTTTGAGCAATAAACTAAATCCAGATGGTAATCGCAGAGGGTAGGTGCCTGCAGCCACAACAGCAACTCTTGCTCCGTTGCCAACCCGAAGGGTCACTGCACCTTCTGCCAGCCTCCTACTTTCCTTTAGACCCTGTATAGTAGTGCATAAATGAGCACTAGAACCAGAATCTATAATCCAACTAGAAGTAGAAGAAACCGTAAGATTAGTTTCAATCACGAGCAAGTCTAGCATACCTTCAGAAGGTGTATCCCTTTTGTTCTTCAGGCTCTCGAGGTATGAAGGGCAGTTCCTTTTTCAGCGGCCGTCGACATTGCAGTGGAAATATTTTTCCTTGTCATTAGCCTTTTTCTTCTGAACTTCCTTCTTAGACTTTTTGTCTTTCTTGTGCTTCTTTGCAGGCTTCTTATTCTTCCAAGTAGACTTTCTCTTGGAACCAGAAGTCAGCTTAGCAGCCAGAACAGAGCCCCTTTAACTTTTCAAGGCCCCTTCAGCAGTTACCAACATATTCAACAACTCGGTCTTCGTGCATTCAATTTTATTCATATGGTAGTTTACTATAAACTGACCAAATGAATCAGGAAGGGATTGCAGGATCAGATCTATCTGCAGTTCCTTATGCATGGTCATACCGAGCTTCTCAAGCTCCTCGAGGTCCTTGATCATAGTCAGACAATAATCATGGACAGACTGCCCCTCGCTCATCTTTGCCTTGAAGAGCCTCTTGGACACTTCAAAGCGTGCAGTGCGGCTCTGCTCACCATACAACTCTTGCAGGTGAGCCAGTATTTTCCTAGCAGTCTTTATGTTCTCATGCTAGCATTGAAGTTCGTTAGTCATGGATGCCATGATATAGCACTTGACCCTAATGTCATCATCAGTCCACTTCTGATGCGTCTCATGCTGATCATCAGTAGGACGTGCTGGTAGCCTAGGGATATCATTCTCGAGCACATACCCTATTTTCTCACAATTCAGAATAATTTTTAGGTTCCTAAGCCAGTCTTTATAGTTGGTTCCGGTCAGTCTGTTGGTCTCAAGGATTCAGGTCAAAGGGTTTGAAGCTGACATTGTGATCTGTAGAGAGTAAAGATTCTAGTTAGACTTTGTACTTGAATTTAATTTGTTCTAGGGGCTTTTAAAACAAATATGCTCCCACTATTTTCTCGAATCCCTCATACTCCCCTGATGGAGAAACGAAAACCCTACGCGACTAGGATTTTTAGTGGGTACTGCGGTCTCACCGATTTACATGCCGCCTCACCTAACAGTTATTGGTGACATATAAATGGATGAGTGTACAACTCTTGTACAATGCTTCTCAAGCAAATGGCAGTGGTACTTGGTCTCTAAGTCATGAAGACCTCACCTAACAGTTATTGGCCCCATTACTTAGTTAAGTCAGACCCACCATATAACCGCAGAAATAAAGTCGTCATTGGGTCCTCACCTAACAGTTATTGGTGCTCAACCCCACCTTTACCCCACAACATCTCATGTCTAATAGAGAGGTCCAGTCCCCCGATGCAACTTGCCCACTGTGTCCAGCCGAGACAAATCAACGCCGGAAAGACCTTAGCAGCTCTACTACGGTGGAAGACCTATGGACTTAATATTGCATAATCAAGTCTTAGTGTTTGCAACTTGAGTTCTTCATAAGAGGTAATCGAACAATTGGCCAGGTAAGCAGGTGGGAGGCTCCCCTTACTCAGAGAGTAAGGTCCTAATTAAGTAACCACCTTATAAGCTTGCCTAGACACCAGTTAGATCAATTAATCTAATATGACTAACTCATGTTGGTTCACCCTCGACTGATTAGGGAGGTTTCGATTTAGGTCTCACTCGATCGCGTATTCACATCTCATGCAAATATAAGTCTACCCGCATAATCATAAGCATTAAACATCCAGGCATTTATCAAAAATAAAATTAAATGGTGATGATCATGGATCCAGGATGGGGTCATTTTACAAGCACATGCACGTCAATTGGTTTGATCGTCTTCAACTCTTGACTTGATCTTGATCCTCTAGGTCCAATTGTGATCAACTCCTTGATCCATCTTCAATCAACCCTTGATCTTGATCCGCACATGTTGAGTTTGTTGATGTACATATCGATCAACCATCGACGTGCAACACACATCACAGATTACATCCCAGATTGCTCTAAAAATTAAATAAAAATAAAAATAAAATTACAACCCTTTTCATTGAGACACGCAGGTCTCTAATACATAAATTTAAGATGCACGCAGGCATCTGAAAATTAAAATTACATGCATCACAGAACATCGCAGAACATTTCAGCACATTCAAAGGGTCCATCCATGATCATCACCATACGCATCACATGCATAAAAAAATTATTTTCAGATCTGTAATTTAATTGATTATTCCATCTCATGACTTGCTGATCATGCTAGATTTGACTCTAAACATTTATAATCACATTATTAATGCATTAGAATCATTAATCCAAGCATCCATTAATTACTATGCAGAAAAAACAGCAAGCTGAAAATTCTGCATACTTAATTTTTAGCGAGCATAATCCCTTAAATTTTAGATCTAAAATGCCTTGAAAAATTTAATTCTAATCTTAATCTACATAACCATGGCTCTGATACCACTGTTAGCATCCCACATATGCCATGAAAATTCGAAATAATTTTCAGATTGCAGCGGAAAAACTATGCGGGATCCGTTCATCGCATGAACGTATTTTAAAACCATTCGTTTGTAGATAGATTAGAATTAAATTATTTTAAACCATTTTAAAATCATTAAGAAGATCAGATCTTCACCTTGTGCAGGTAGATGGTTTCCGAAAATCTGATTTACGTGGATTTGTAGAAGGTTCAATGGAAGCCGCACACGCATCCGGCCTCTACGGGTATCCACACGAGGTAGTGAGTCGATCGAAGCCTTTGGATCTCCCCGGGGTGCTAGCTCCCTTGCAGAGATGGCTTTAGATGGCTGAGGTCCTCTCCTTTGAATCAACCTTTGATTGGCTTGAGAGGAGGAAGAAGAAGAAAATGCCAAGAAAGAAGAAACAAAGGCTCTTCGCAGCCTTTTCTTTTTCTCCTACGCTGGACCCAAGGAAGAGGAAGAAGAAGGCCACCCCACCCTTTCTTTTTCTCCCTTTTCTCTTGCGGCTGGAAGGAGGAATGAGGGGAGGAGGGTTGCTGCCGTGAACTCCCAGAAAATTATGAGAGGAGGGGCCAAAAAACACCTCCTCCTTTTAATTTCCCATGAGATAAGGATGAGCTCCTATTTTTTAGGAGCTCACCCTTATCTTTTTTATTCGGCAGCAAGGAGGGGCTTACGCCCCTCCTTTTCCTTCCACGCATTTCCCAAGGGGAGGGGCGTGGGCCCCTCCCTCATAACCCCTTTAATTAACCACTTAATCAAATTAAATGGTAAAATGGTTTGGGTCTAATGCATGGGTCTAATCCTAGTCAAAATAGGATTTATATGCACCTATTTCAATTTCCTCCAAATCCTAATCTAATTAGGATTTAATTGAACCATGACTCTATTGAACTCTTCAATCCTAATCCAATTAGGAGTCATAAAATTAATTAGATTAAATTTAAAATTAATTAAGACTTAAAATAATCCTAATCTAATTAGGACTTATTAAATTTCAGCCCTAAGACAATTAGGACTTTAGAAATCCTATTCCAAATAGGATTCTAATTTAATTTGAAATCCTAATCCAATTAGGACTCCAAGGATCCTACTCCAAGTAGAACTTGTGATCAAGTCCAATTAATTGAATTTAATTAATTAAATTAAATTGCAATCCGATTGCAATTGTTCCTTCTTCCAACCACTAACTCTTAGCGGGTTATCCATTCATCAATCTAATTGATTATTTGTGATTTCTAATCACATTCAACCATCGGATCGGTCATTACCTCTAATGTGTGTGACCCCATAGGTTCCATTCTGACTGGTAGTGAGATATATTGCGATCTCTATCACAATATCATTGAAAACTCCTTTCAATGGGTTGAAACAATTTCAACTCAACTCATCAGGGTTTATCGACCATCAAGATGATCCCTGTGAGTCTCACCATCTACCAGTGACACCTAGCAGTATGTAGTGGCTACCCAGTAGAATAGAATGATGAACCTCTAGGTGTAGTTATCGTATGATACAGTCCTTCTATCGTGGATCCCTACAGACCGGAGATCATGGATAACTCGTCAAATCCCGTCGTCTGTCATATGTCTAGATTTATTCGACTTGAGTTCGATAGTGGAAAACTCTTTCTCCACTGTATATTACTGCTCTGGCCAAGATCTTAGAACTCAGTCTAATAAATCACATAGGATCTCTCCTCATCTATCAAGGTCGATAGATTCCATGTAGATACGTACCCTACTCCAGCCAATCTACACTACAAGGACCCATATGACTAGAGACCATGTGTATGTATAGTCAAACTACAATAACCTCACTGTGAGTAGCCGAAGCACCGCAGGTCAAAGGATCAGTCATACTACTGCAACATCAAGCAAGTCACTGAAGAGTGGATAGACATCCAAGTGACTTCTTGTCTTGGTCACGCTCAGTACACTTGTTCTCTAACAAGCACCTGCACTATCACTTCAGTGTCCCCACACTGTGGACTCGAGTCTCGTCCATCCATAAGGAAAGCGATGTGTGCACTGATCGGATCGATCACCGTCCTCGTGATGATCCATTGATCAGGAGCATTTAGAAATTAATTACCAATGATACATGGCTCAAATTCTCAACTCTTGAGAATATGTATCATCATCTTATTAATTCCTTGGACGATTCATAGACACATAAACAATATGAATGAAAAGAATGCCCATTTATTATTCAATAATAATAAAGTCAAGTACAAATTTATGTCCCAGAATTAATAATGTGTCAGCCAGATTGGCTTCTAGGGCATACATCTAACAAATCAAGGGTTGATTAAGAGGGAGGACATCAGCCATCAAAGTTATCTCTGCAAGGGAGCTAGCACCCCGGGAAGATAGAAAGCTTGGATCGGTTCCTGCTTCGTGTGGATACCCGTAGAGGCCGGGCACTTGAATGGCTTCAAGCGAACCTTCATCCAAAATCACGATCATCAGTTTGCGGTGATCATCTACCCACACAAGGTGAAGATCTGATCTTCTAATATTTTTAAAAGTTTTTAATCCTTATCTATCTACGAACGGTTTTAAACAACATTCATGCGATGAACGGTTGATCCCGCGCATGCCTCTTCCGCTGCATCTGTAATTTCTGAAAATTTTCTGCGGCATGGGCGGGTTCCTAACAGTGGTATCAGAGCATAGGCATCGTAGATTAAGGTAAGGATTAATTATTAATTGGTTTATTAGATCTGAAATTTAAATGATTATGCATGCTGAAAATTTTTTGCATGCTGATTTTTTCTAGGATGCTGATTTTTGCATGCTGATTTTTATGTGATAAAAAGATGATTCTAATCACATTGTTAATGGGATTACAAAGTTTAGAATCATGATTAGCATGATCAGCAACCTATGTCATGAGATAATCAATTAGATTTCAGATCTGAAAATTATAATTGCTGCATGTGGTGATGATCATAGGATTCAAACCCTTTTGGTATAAAATGTAATGACCTGCGATGTGATCTGTAATATCTTTAGATGCTTGCATGCATCTTATTTGATATTTTGAGAGGCCTGCGTGCCTCCTAAAAGGGAATGTAATTTATTATTATTTTTATTTTATATCTGGTTGTATTTCTAAGATGTGATGTACGTCAATGATCAAGTTGAAGACAAGGCATGAGATGAACGGCGATCTAAGCGGTTGATGGCGATTGGATCAAGAGTTGATCAAGGATCGAATCAAGGAGGCTTGGAACCAATTCAAGAGTTGAAGACCAATTGATCGATTGACGTGCATGTGCATGTAATACGACCTAATTAGAATCCATGATCATCACCTATTTAAAGTTTAGCTTCATTTGATGCTGCGATTATAACTACCTGTGATGTGCCGTTTGCATGTGATGTGAATGAGAGCGGGGTAGATAGGTTTACATGTGATGTAACAAACCCAATTGAGACCTAAATCAAAACCTCCTCAATCAAGTCGAGAGTGAACCAACATGAGCAAGTTATATTAGATTAATTGATCTAATTGGTGTCTAGGAAAGCATGAAAGGTGGTTACTTAATTAGGACCTTACTCTCTAAGTAAGGGAAGCCTCCCACCTGCTTACCTGCCCAATTGTTCGATTACCTCTTATGAAGAGCTCAAGTTGCAAACACTAAGACCTGATTAACCAATATTAAGTCAATAGGTCTTCCACTGTAGTAGAGCTGCTAAGGTCTTTCTGATGTTGATTTGTCTTGGCTGGATACAGTGGGGAAGTTGCATCGGGGGGCTGGACCTCTCTATAGACATGAGATGTTGTAGGGATAAAGATGGGGTTGGGCACCAATAACTGTTAGATGAGGACCCAATGACGACTTTATTTCTATGGTTATACGGTGAGTCTGACTTAACTAAGAAATGGGACCAATAACTGTTAGGTGAGGTCTTCATGGCTTAGAGACCAAGTTGCACTGCAACATGCTTGAGAAGCATTGTACAAGAGTTATACACTCCTCCATCTATGTGTCACCAATAACTATTAGGTGAGGTGCCATGTAGATTGGTGAGACCTCAGTACCTACTAGAAACTCTAGTCGCGTAGGATTTCCATTTTCTTACTAGGGGAGTGTAAGGGATTCGAGAGAACAGTGGGAGATACATTTGTTCTAAAAGACCTTAGAACAGATTAAGGATCTAGTACAAAAGTCTAACTAAAATCATTACTCTCTGCAGATCATAATGTCAGCCTCAAACCCTTTGACCCGTATTCTTGAGACCAACCGATTGACTGGAACCAATTACAAGGACTGGCTAAGAAACCTCAAAATTGTTTTGAACTGTGAGAAAATAGGCTACATACTCGATTCAGATATCCCCACACTACCAACACGTGCTACTGATGTTCAGCGTGAGATGCATCAAAAGTGGATGGATGATGACATTAGAGTCAAGTGCTATATGATGGCATCCATGTCCAATGAACTCCAATGCCACCATGAGAATATGAAGACTGCTAGGGACATACTAGCATACCTGCAAGAGTTGTATGGTGAGCAGAGTCGCACAGCTCGTTTTGAAGTGTCCAAGAGGCTCTTCAAAGCAAAGATGCGCGAGGGGCAGTCCGTCCATGATCACGGTCTGACTATGATCAAGGACCTAGAGGAGCTTGAGAAGCTCGGTATGAACATGCACAAGGAATTGCAAGTAGATCTGATCCTTCAATCCCTTCCTGATTCATTTGGTCAGTTTATAGTAAACTACCATATGAGTAAGATTGAATGCACTAAGACTGAACTGATAAATATGTTGGTAACTGCTGAGGGAGCCTTGAAAGGTTCAAGGGGCAATGTCCTTGCTGCTGAGTTGACTTCTAGTTCTAAGAGAAAGTCTACTTGGAAGAAAAAGAAGCCTGCTAAGAAGCAGAAGAAAGACAAGAAGCCAAAGAAGGAAGTTCAAAAGAAAAAGGCTAATGACAAAGAAAAATGATTCCACTGCAATGTCGACGGCCACTGAAAGAGAAACTGTCCTTCATACCTCGAGAGCCTGAAGAACAAGAAAGGTGACACACCTTCAGAAGGTATAGACTTGCTCATAATTGAAACTAATCTAACAATTTCTTCTACTTCTAGTTGGGTTATAGATTCTGGTTCTAGTGCTCATTTATGCGCTACCATGCAGGGTCTAAAGAAAAGTAGAAGGCTGGCGGAAGGTGCGGTAACCCTTCGGGTTGGCAACGGGACAAAAGTTGCTGCTGTGGCTGTGGGCACCTACCATCTGCGACTACCGTCTGGTTTTAGTTTATTACTTAGAGACTGCTATTATGTCCCTGCTACTAGCAGAAATTTGATTTCTGTTTCATATCTAGCACAGGAAGGTCATGTTTTTACATTTGACAAAGACTGCTGTTCTATTTATTTCAGAAATAAAATAGTCGCACATGGTTTTATGATTGACAGTCTCTATCATTTGCATATGGATATATCTGTAAATGTGTCTGAGCAAGAAGTGAGTGCCAAAGGATCCAAGAGATCCAGGGATGAGATAAACCAAAAATATTTGTGGCACCTCAGGCTTGGCCATATTGGAGAGGATAGAATGAACAAAATGGAGAAAGATGGGCTTATCGGCTTATTGACTTTCAAGTCATATCCAGTTTGCGAGTCCTGTCTTCAAGAAAAAATGGCTAGATTACCCTTTGTAGGACATGAGGAGAGGACCACTGAAATACTTACCCTGATACACACAGATGTGTGTGGCCCATTCGATGTGCAAGCCAGGGGACGTTATTCGTACTTCATTATCTTTACCGATGATTATTCACGGTATGGGTATGTGTATCTTATGAGACATAAATCTGAATTTTTTGAAAAGTTCAAAGAGTTCAGAAATGAAGTAGAAAAACAAACTGAAAAACCTCTTAAGGCTCTTCGATCAGATCGCGGAGGAGAATACCTTGGTAGAGAATTCCGGGACTATTTCAAGGACAATGGCGTAGTCTCACAATAGACTTCTCCGGGTACACCTCAACTCAACGGGGTGTCAGAAAGGAGAAATCGGACTCTATTGGATATGGTCCGGTCCATGATGAGCTTCACAGATCTACCATTGTTTCTTTGGGAAGATGCCTTACTTACCGCAGTATATCTACTGAATAGAGTTTCCTCTAAATCCCTTCCTACCACACCGTATGAGATATAGCATGGTAAGAAACCAAGTCTTGGTCATCTCAAGATTTGGGGATGTCCGGCCCACGTCAAAAGACTACAAGCGGACAAACTAGAGGCTAGGACCATAAGTGCTCGTTTTATAGGATATCCTGAAGAGTCATTAGGATACAATTTTTACGTCTCAGAGGATCACAATGTGTTTGTGAGCTGTCATGCCATCTTCTTGAAAAACCAGTTTATCCTTGATAGAGCTAGTGGGAGGAAAATTGAGCTTGAAGAGAAAGTCTCTGAGAAGCAACGAGTCATGGATCCTATCGAACCCATTCATACAGAGCCAGTACACGATGTCCCTCAACTACCTCGCAGATCTAGTAGGGTCTCCCATCCTCCCGATAGATACTTAGGTATACTAGAAGAGGATACCGAGAAAATGTTCCTAGAGGAAGATAGAGATCACATACAGGATCCCAAAACCTACAACGAGGCGATATCTGATATCGATTCCGAAAAATGGTTGGAAGCTATGAAATCAGAGTTAGACTTCATACATTCCAATCAAGTCTGGACCCTAGTAGATCCACCAAAAGATATTGTACCTATTGGATGCAAATGGATCTACAAAAGGAAGATAGGTTCGGATGGAAAGGTGGAGACCTATAAAAAAAGGCTAGTGGCGAAAGGGTATAGTCAATGCGAAGGCATTGACTATCAGGAGACCTTTTCACCTGTAGCCATGCTAAAATCCATCCGAACATTGCTTGCCATTGCAGCATTTCATGATTATGAAATCTGGCAGATGGATGTGAAAACTACTTTCCTGAATGGATATCTTGATGAAGATATCTATATGGAACAGCCTTTGGGTTTCACTTCCAGTGATGGAGATCACAAGGTCTGCAAGCTGCAAAGGTCCATCTATGGACTAAAGCAAGCATCTCGGAGTTGGAACACTCGTTTCGATGATGCAATCAAAACGTTTGATTTCATCAAAAACGAAGAGGAACCGTGTGTTTACAAAAAGGTTAGTGGGAGTGCTGTCGTATTTCTCGTACTGTACGCGGACGACATCCTTCTGATAGGGAATGATATTTCCATGCTAACCTCGGTCAAGGTCTGGTTGTCAAAAGAGTTCTCCATGAAGGACCTTGGGAAAGCATCCTATATTTTGGGAATAAAAGTCTATAGAGATAGATCTAAAAGGATGCTTGGCCTATCACAGAAAATATACATAGAGGAAGTGCTGAAAAGGTTCAGCATGGAAAACTCTAAAAGGGGTCTCTTACCCCTAAGACATGGAATTCATCTCTCCAAGAAGATGTGCCCCAACACATCTGAAGAAATTCAACGCATGAGCAAGATCCCTTATGCATCGGCAATAGGGAGCCTCATGTATGCCATGCTATGTACACGACCTGATATAGCCGTTGCTGTGAGTGTCACAAGCAGATATCAGTCGAATCCAGGTGAAGAACACTGGACAGCTATGAAGAATATTCTTAAGTACTTGAGAAGAACTAAAGATTTATTCTTGGTCTTTGGAGGATCATCAGAGTTAAAGGTAGAAGGGTACACAGATTCAGACTTCATGACTGACGTCGATGATAGAAAGTCAACATCTGGATATGTGTTCTTGTGCAATAGTGGTACGGTGAATCGGAAGAGTTCTAAACAACCGATCATTGCTGACTCTACTATGGAAGCTGAATACATCGCCGCATCTGAAGCTGCTAAGGAAGGCTTCTGGTTCAAGAAATTCATTGCGGAATTGGATGTAATGTCATTAGATGCCATAACACTCTACTGCGATAATAATGGTGCCATAGCTCTTGCTAAGGAGCCAAGGTCTCATTAGAAGTCCAAGCATAAAGAGCGGCGCTTCCACCTCATACGCGACTATATTGAGAAGAAGTACGTCGAGGTGCAGAGAGTAGACTCCGCGGACAACGTGGCAGACCCATTCACTAAGCAGCTAAGTCAACAAAAGACTGAAGCCCACCTTGAGAAGATGGGACTAAGATATATGACTGATTGGCTTTAGTGCAAGTGGGAGATTGTTAGATGTATGCCCTAGAAACCAATTCTGGCTGACACATTATAAATTTTGGGACATAATTAGTACTTGACTTTATTATTATTGAATAAATGAAAGGCATTTTTTTCATTCATATTGTTATTGTGTCTATGAATCTGTTGGGAACCCGCCCATGCCGCTGATATTTCAAAACAAAAATCAGATGGCAGCGGAAAGGGGGCATATGCGGGATCAACGTTCATCGCATGAACGTTGTTTCGAGACCTTTCGTAATTAGGTAAGAATTAAAACTTTTAAAATCATTAGGAAGATCAGATCTTCACCTTGCGCGGGTAGATGATCACCGCAAATCTGAATTCGTGGTTTTCGGAAGAGGGTTCGCTTGAAGCCGTTCAAATGTCCGGCCTCTACGGGTATCCACACGAAGTAGAGGACCGATCAAATCTTTCTTGTCTTCCCGGGGTGCTAGCTCCCTTGCAAAGACTTCTTTTGATGGCTGATCTCCTCTATTTCAATCAACCCTTGATTGTGCTTGAGAGGAGGAAGAAGAAGGATGAAGAAGAGGAAGAAGAAGAATCCCCACGCAGCCCTCTTTTCTTCCTTGCGTTGGATGAAGGAAGGGAAGGGGAGGAGGACGCCAACTCTTGGACTTTTCTTCTCCCTTTGCTTGCGGCTGAACCAAGAGGAGATAGAGGGAGGTGGCCACGGCTTGAAGAGGAGAAAAGCTTCATCTAGGGCGCCGGCCCTAGTCCTCCTTTAATAAGGATGAAGGGCTCCTACAAGTTAGGAGCCCTTGACTACTTTCCAAGAGGGGGCGCCGGCCCCCTCTCTTCATGCCGCACCTAATCAAGGATGAGAGGGGCTCATGCCCCTCTTACTTGGTTAACCCAATCCTCTTCCAAAGAGGATTAGGTGCCCTTCTCATGGTTTAGTCCTAATCTAATTAGGATTAACCAAATCTTGAATCAATCAGGTTCAATCTATGCTAGTCCTAATCCAATTAGAACTTGAATGAACCATGACTCAATTGAACTCTTCAATCCTAATCCAATTAGGAGTCATGTTGATTCATTAGATTAATAATTAATTAGGACTTAAGGAATCCTAATCCAAATTAGGACATATTTAATTTCGGTCCTAATCCAATTAGGACTCTATTTGAATCCGAAGTCCTAATCCAATTAGGATTTTTAGGAATCCTATTCTAAGTAGGAATCCAAAGATGAATTCAAAATCCTAATCTAATTAGGATTGTAGGAATCCTACTCCAAGTAGGAATCCCAGTCATACTCCAAATAGGATTCCCAGTCCTAATCCAATTAGAACTCTAGGAATCCTACTTCAAGTAGGATTTGTGATTTAAGTCCAATTAATCAATTCCCATTCCTTCTTCAACTTCTTATCAATCGAATTGATTGCTCATGATTCATAATCACTTTTCAACCATCGGATCGGTCAATACTTCTAGTGTGTGTGACCCCATAGGTTCTATTCTGACTGGTAGTGAGATATATTGTGATCTCTATCACTTTATCATTGAAAACTCCTTTCAATGGGTTGGAACGATTCCAACTCAACTCATTAGGGTTTATCGATCATCAAGATAATCCCTATGAGTCCCACCATCCACCAGTGACACCTAGCAGCATGTAGTGGCTACCCAGTAGAATAGAAAGATGAACCTCTAGGTGCAGTTAACATGTGATACAGTCCTACTATCGTGGATCCCTACAGGACGGAGGTCATGGACAACTCGTCAAACCCCATCGTCTGTCATATGTCAAGATTTATTCGACTTGAGTTCGATAGTGGAAAACTCTTTTTCCACTTTATATTACTGCCCTGGCCAAGGTCTTAGAACTCAGTCTAACAAATCACATAGGATCACTCCTCTTCTATCAAGGTCGATAGATTCCTTATAGGTGCATACCCTACTCCTACAGTGAACTTACTGCAGCCAATCTACACTGCATGGACCCATATGGCTAGAGACCATGTATGTGTGCAGTTAAACTACAATAACCTCACTGTGAGTAGCCGAAGCACCGCAGGTCAAAGGACCAGTCACACTACTGCAACATCAAGCAAGTCACTGACGAGTGGATAGACATCCAAGTGACTTCTTGTCTTGGTCACGCTCAGTACCCTTGTTCTCTAACAAGCACCTGCACTATCACTTCAGTGTCCCTACACTGTGGACTCAAGTCTCGTCCATCCAGAAGGAAAGTGATCTGTGCACTGATCGGATCGATCACCGTCCTCGTGATGATCCATTGATCAGGAGCATTTAGAAATTAATCACCAATGATACATGGCTCAAATTCTCAACTCTTGAGAATATGTATCATCATCTTATTAATTCCTTGGACGATTCATAGACACATAAATAATATGAATGAAAAGATGCCTTTTATTTATTCAATAATAAACAGTCAAGTACAAAATTATGTCCCTAGAATCAACAATGTGTCAGCCAAATTGGCTTCTAGGGCATACATCTAACAATCTCCCACTTGCACTAAAGCCAATTGGTCATATATCTTAGGCCCATCTTCTCAAGGTGGGCTTCAGTCTTTTGCTGACTCAGCTGCTTAGTGAACGGGTCCGCCACGTTATCCGCGGAGTCTACTCTCTGCACCTTTACATATTTCTTCTCAACATAGTCGCGTATGAGATGGAAGCGCCGCTCTATATGCTTAGACTTCTGATGAGACCTTGGCTCCTTAGCAAGGGCTATGGCGCCATTATTATCGCAGTAGAGTGTTATGGCATCTGATGTCATCACGTCCAACTCTGCAATGAATTTCTTGAACCAGAAGCCTTCCTTAGCAGCTTCAGAGGCGGCGATGTATTCAGCTTCGATAGTAGAATCAGCAATGATCGGTTGTTTAGAACTCTTCCAATTTACCGTACCACCATTGCACAAGAACACATATCCAGATGTTGACTTTCTGTCATCGACATCAGTCATGAAGTCTGAATCTGTGTACCCTTCTACCTTTAACTCTGATGATCCTCCAAAAACCAAGAATAAATCTTTAGTTCTTCTCAAGTACTTAAGAATATTCTTCACAGCTGTCCAGTGTTCTTCACCTGGATTCGACTGATATCTGCTTGTGACACTCACAGCAAGAGCTATATCAGGTCGTGTACACAGCATGGCATACATGAGGCTTTCTATTGCCGATGCATAGGGAATCTTGCTCATGCGTTGAATCTCTTCAGATGTGTTGGGGCACATCTTCTTGGAGAGATGAATTCCATGCCTAAGGGGTAAGAGACCCCTCTTGGAGTTTTCCATGCTGAACCTCTTCAACACCTCCTCTATGTACATTTTCTGTGAAAGGCCAAGCATCCTTTTAGATCTATCTCTATAGACCTTTATTCCTAGAATATAGGATGCTTCCCCAGGGTCTTTTATAGAGAATTCTTTTGACAACCAGACCTTGACCGAGGTTAGCATGGGAATATCATTCCCAATCAGGAGAATGTCATCTACGTACAGTACGAGAAAAACGACAGCACTCCCACTAACCTTTTTGTAAACACACGGTTCCTCTTCGTTTTTGATGAAATCAAACGTTTTGATTGCGTCATTGAAACGAGTGTTCCAACTCCGAGATGCTTGCTTTAGTCCATAGATGGACCTTTGCAGCTTGCAGACCTTGTGATCTCCATCACTGGAAGTGAAACCCAAAGGCTGTTCCATATAGATATCTTCATTAAGATATCCATTCAGGAAAGCAGTTTTCACATCCATCTGCCAGATTTCATAATCATGAAATGCTGCAATGGCAAGCAATGTTCGGATGGATTTTAGCATGGCTACAGGTAAAAAGGTCTCCTGATAGTCAATGCCCTCGCGCTGACTATACCCTTTTGCCACAAGCCTTGCCTTATAGGTCTCTAACTCTCCATCCAAACCTATCTTCCTCTTGTAGATCCATTTGCATCCAATAGGTACAATACCTTCTGGTGGGTCTACTAAGGTCCAGACTTGGTTGGAATGCATGGAATCTAACTCTGACTTCATAGCTTCCAGCCATTTCTCGGAATCGATATCAGATATCGCCTCGTTGTAGGTTTTGGGATCCTGTATGTGATCCCTATCTCCCACTAGGAACATTTCCTCGGTATCTTCTTCTAGTATACCTAAGTATCTATCGGAAGGATGGGAGACCCTACTAGATCTACGAGGTGGTCGAGGGACATCGTGTACTGGCTCTTTATGAATGGGTTCTATAGGATCCATGACTCGTTGCTTTTCAGAGACTTTCTCTTCAAGCCCAATTTTCCTCCCACTGCCTCTATCAAGGATAAACTGATTTTCCAAGAAGATGGCATGACGGCTCACAAACACATTGTGATCCTCTGAGACGTAAAAATTGTATCCTAATGACTTTTTAGGATATCCTATAAAACGAGCACTTATGGTCCTAGCCTCTATCTTGTCCGCCTGTAGTCTCTTGACGTGGGCCGGACATCCCCAAATCTTGAGATGACCCAGACTTGGTTTCTTACCATGCCATATCTCATACGGTGTGGTAGGAACGGATATAGAGGGAACTCTATTCAATAAATAAATCGCTGTGAGTAAGGCATCTCCCCGAAGAAACATAGGTAAATCAGTGAAGCTCATCATGGACCTGACCATGTCCAACAGGGTCTGATTCCTCCTCTCTGACACCCCGTTGAGTTGAGGTGTACCCGGAGGTGTCCATTGTGAGACTATGCCATTTTCTTTGAGATAGTCCCGGAACTCTCCACTAAGGTATTCTCCTCCTCGATCTGATCGAAGAGCCTTAAGAGATTTTCCGGTTTGTTTTTCTACTTCATTCTTGAACTCTTTGAACTTTTCAAAAGATTCAGACTTGTGTCTCATAAGATACACATACCCATATCGTGAATAATCATCGGTAAAGGTAATGAAGTAAGAATAACGTCCCCTGGCTGGCACATCGAATGGGCCACATACATCTGTATGTACTAGGGTAAGTAATTCAGTGGTCCTCTCCCCATGTCCTACAAAGGGCAATCTAGCCATTTTTCCTTGAAGACAGGACTCGCAAACTGGATATGACTCGGAAGTCAATGAGCCGAGAAGCCCATCTTTATCCATTTTGTTCATCCTATCCTCTCCAATATGGCCAAGTCTGAGGTGCCACAAATATCTTTGGTTTATCTCATCTCTAGATCTTTTGGATCCTTTGGCACTCACTTCTTGCTCGGTAATATTCACAGATACATCCATATGTAAATGATAGAGACTGTCTGTTGCTGGAGGTCCAAACCGAGAACGATTGGCACAGCGGTATGAACGGGGTTCCCTTGGAATTACTTCGGTTGCGCTCCACCTTCCGCCGGGAAACCTGCAAGCAAGCCTCGCACCACCACCGGGGTAGTGGGGGCCCTCCGACGATCAAGTTAGGGAAGATCGAAGGAGAAGAAGAGGTAGCAGGTAAGATAATACTCTGGAAAATCTTGCTTACCCTCCCCTTCCCCCCCCAGCCGCATATATATCAGGCTGGGGGGTTTTTCTGGGATTGGTCATCGTGTGGCACGATGGGATTGCCACTGACATGGTCGTTACAGGGCGTCGTGGGGCAGCGCTGGGTACGGCCATGGCAGGGCGTAGTGGAGCTCCGCTTTGTACGGCTGTTACAGGGGATCGTGGGGCAGCGCCGGATACGGCCGTTGCAGGGAGTAGTGGAGCAGGGGGCCGCGGCGTGCCTCAGGGGAACAGTCTGTTGTTGTCAGGAGATTGCCGACTTGGCGTCGGATTGCTGGATCAAGGGGCACCCGACTCGGGGTCGGGCTGCGGAGCCGAAGATATCCGACCTGAGGTCGGATTGCTGGATCAAGGGGCAGCCGTAGTCTTCCTGGGCGCGCGTGCCGGTCACGTGGGGCATGGTGGCTAAGTTCCCCCGTGACAGTAGCCCCCCACTTCCGAGCCTGGAACCAGGAGGGGAACGGGTGAAGGGAGTGACGCTTCGAGATTGCCGCCATCCCTCGGAAAGGCGCGCGCGCTCCGAGCTCCCCGCCTTCTTTATGGCGTATGGCGGTTGTCGCTGATCTGGCAGTCTGCGGATTTCGGCGGACATCCTTCCTTAATGGCGTCGATTCGCCTTTGGGGCGTGAACGATCCTTCGGCAGCCGGGCGTCCTCTGGCGTCACCGAGGCGTCACCCGCCTTTCCGCCTATTTGACCGGGGGCCCTCCCCCGTCCGCCTTTCTCTTCACAGGCATCCTCGAGTTTCTCCCTTGCGCTGCTGCCGTTGCCGTCGGACTGTTCGTTCGCTCCTCCTTTGACGCTCTCGGAGCCGTTCTTCCTTCCCTTCCGGTGAGTTGCCCCACTCTTCAATTTAGGGCTCTCCGTACTTTCTCCCTTCGTATTAGTGTACCCCAGTCGTTCCGGTCCCTTCTCCCCTCTTGACCCCGTCCTGACCGTAGATTCACTGGCCGTTAGGGATGGACGAAGTAAGAGCGGACCGCATTCAGTCGGAGCTGGTCCCCGAAGACCTAGATAGGTTCGTGGCCCGGTACCACCTTTCCGAAGCCTGCAACGTTACGCTCCCGGGGCCTGAGGAGAGGATGTCCCATCCTCCTCCAGGGAAGGTCGCCATCAATGAGGACATCCTTCGGGCTGGGTTCCGCTTTCCCCTCTCGGACTTAGTCGTGCAGGTGCTTCGAGGTTTAAGAGTGGCGCCGACGCAACTGCCGAACTCATGGCGTACCCTGACGGCCTTCCAGGTTCTCTGCCGCATGCACGAGGTTCCCGCCACCCTGAACGTCTTTTGGGAATGCTACGGCCTGAACGGCCACCCCCGGGACAGAGGGTGGTGGTGCTTTGCGGCGCGGCGAGGGTGCGGCCTCGTCAAGGAGGCTCCTTCCTCCATTCATGGCTGGAAGGAGCGTTTCTTTTTCATCGACGTAAATCCTTCTTGGAGAATCGGGACAACCTGGGAGACGCCGATGAAGTCCCCGATCGGCCTATCGAGGTTGTCGAGGGAGGAGTTCGATGGCGTCGCCGTCTTGAGGGGGTTGGTTGCCGAGGGCTGGCTCCCCCCGGTGGCTAGCCTTATTTCCGAGGATGCCTTGGTGAACGTCGGTCTGAGCTCGGTCCCCGCCGACCGTGAGCCCGCCACCACTTCTTCTTTTTTAGCCCTTTTCTCCTCTTTCGTTTCTTCTTTCCATCAGTTTCTCAGTTTCTAACCATCTCATCCTTTTTGCAGAAATCGACGACGTCATGCAGTCGGACAAGGCAATGGCTGTTAGTAGGGCGTCCCTACTGGAAGCGGTCCGGAGGAAGAAACGGACTCCTCCGAGCGGGGTCCCACCGGCGAAGAAGCCCCGCCAGCAGGCGACTCCGACGCCGACAGACGGGTCCGGGCCCACCGATCAGGGGGACGCCGCGGGCTCGGACCGACAGTTGACGCCGTATCAGCCCTCCGGTGATGAGACTACTGCTTTTCTGGAGGTGTCATCCGGGCGTGCCCGAGACGGCCGGGTCGGACGCGGTCGGTCCCCAGCCCGGCCTTCGGCTCGGTCGGCTTCGGATGATACGAGAAGGAGGGGCGCGCCGAGGCCCCGGCCGAGCGGGACCCTGTCGATTTCTGGCGCGGCCCCCGCCCCGAGCACGGTCGGCATGACTCTCCCCCAAGCGATGGGTAAGGGTAAGGCTGCAGAACCACCGTCCGGCTCTGGGGCGAAGTCGGGGTCGGCCTTCACTTTCGCCGGCGCCCGAAACCTCGTCGAGACGGTGCTGCTGGAGAGTGACCGTAGGCAGGTCCGGCAGATGAGGATCCCTGAAGTCGGAGCTGCCAGCTGCGTCTGTCTCATGTCGGTGAGTGTTCTTTTGGTCGCTTTCGTCATTTATAGGCTCTATTGATCCCCGTCTGACGCTCTCATTTTTTCTATCTCTTAGCTCGCCCAGTACATGATCCATCTGGAGGAGGGCCACGAGGAACAGGCGAGGCTTCTGGCGAGGGCCGAGAGCCGACTGAAAGCTGTAGAGGAGGGAGGCCAGGCTGCGGCGGGGAGGACGACCAGGGACCTCGAGACGAGGCTCCAGGTGGCCGAAGAGCGGGCACTCGGCTTCGCCGCCCTCGAGAGGCAACTGTTGGAGGCTCAGGAGCAACTCAAGGTTGCCTCGGTCTCGAAGGCGAGATCAGGAAGGCGGAGGAGCGGGCCGAAAAGCAGTCTCGGAAGGCTGCCGACTTCCGGAAGAGGTGGGAGAAGGCCCAGCAGTCGGCCGACAATGCCCGCAACCGAACCCGATCTCTTGAAGCCAGGCTGGTCGAATTGGAGTCGGCCTTGGAGGGGACTCGTGCGAGCAACCAGGAGCTTCATTCGCGCCTGGAGGAGGCTGAGGCTGTTGGAATCCCTCGCACGCCGCAGAAAATTTCAGAAAAATTCTGCGCGCAGCGGAATACATGCGCGAGATTCCGTTCATCGCATGAACATATTTTAAAACCGTCGTTCGTAGATAGATTGGGATTAAATACTTTTACATAATATTAGGAAGATCAGATCTTCACCTTGTGCGGGTAGATATTCACCGCAATCTGATGATCGTGGTATTTGTTGAAAGGTTCACTTGAAGCCGCACACGCGTCCGGCCTCTACGGGTATCCACACGAGGCAGAGAACCAATCCAAACTCTCTAATCTCCCCGGGGTGCTAGCTCCCTTGCAGAGATATGTTTTGATGGCTGAAATCCTCTCTTGATTTATCAACTCTTTGATAGATCTCAAGAGGAAGAAGAAGGACTTGGAAGGGAGGAAGAAGATCCCATCTTGCTGCCTCATTTTTCTTTTATTCTTGTGGATGGAAGAAGGGTGAAGAGAGAAAGCCATACACCACCCTATTTTTCTTTGATGCTCATGGCTGAAAACCCCAAGAGGAAGGAGGCTTGCCCATGGCACAAAAACCAAGAGGGGAGGAGGCACTCTCACGGCACAAAAACCAGAGAGAGGGGAGGAGCTCTCACGGGAAGAAAAATCCATGATTTGGGCCCCCCTTTTGTTTCCCCTTTTCTTCCTTTTTTTTTTTTTGTTTGTGTGCGGCTGAAAACCATCATGGGAGAGGGGGGCTGCCGTATCCTCTTTCTTTTTATGAGAAGAGGAGGCCACATGCTCCCTTTTTTTTTTTTGTTTGAACCCTAGGCGTGAGCTCCTACAAATTAGGAGCTCACGTCTATCTTTTGGCAAGAGGAGGGGCGTACGCCCCTCCCTCTAATCCTCTCATGTCCCACGCCCAAGCCTCATCTCATGAGGTGCGTGGGCCCCACTTTCAGCCCCTTTTTAATCCCCTCACAATTGAGGTCTAATCTAATTAGATCTCAATCAATTTATGAATCAATTAGGACTTATCCATATGAGTCCTAATCCAATTATGACCCAATTGAATCTTGACTCAATTAAATTCTTCAATCCTAATCCAATTAGGAGTCATCTTAATTTATTAGATCAAAAATAATTAGGACTTTAGGAATCCTAATCCAATTAGAATTTGTTTAATTTTAGTCCTAATCCAATTAAGACTCTAGGTATCCTACTCCAAGTAGGACTTTAATTAAATTTGAAGTCCTAATCTAATTAGGACTCTTGGAGTCCTACTCCAAGTAGGACTCTTATTTAATAAGATCAAGCCCAATTAATTAAGTCCAATTGATTCAATTGAATTGCAATCCAATTGCAATTACTCCTTCTTCAACTCACTAACTCTTAGTGGGTTAATTAATTATCAATCAAATTGATAATCATGAACTATTGTGATTCCAAATCACAACTCAACCATCGGATCGGTCAATACCTCTATTGTGTGTGACCCCATAGGTTCTATTCTGTCTGGTAGTGAGATATACTGCGATCTCTATCACAATATCATTGAAAACTCCTTTCAATGGGTTGGAACAATTCCAACTCAACTCACCAGGGATCATCAATCATCAAGATAGTCCCTGTGAGTCTCACCATCCACCAGTGACACCTAGCAGCATGTAGTGGCTACCCAGTAGAATGGAATGATGAACCTCTAGGTGCAGTTAGTATATAATACAGTCCTTCTATCGTGGATCCCTACAGGACGGAGGTCATGGATAACTCGTCAAACCCCATCGTCTGTCATATGTCAAGATTTATTCGACTTAAGTTCGAGAATGGAAAACTCCTTTTCCACTGTACATACTACCCCGGCCGAGGATTTACGAACTCAGTCTCATAAATCACATAGGATCTTCTTAACCTATCAAGATCGATAGATTCCATCTAGATACACCCCTACTCCTACAATGAACCTACTGCAGCCAATCTGCACCACAAGAACCCAATTGGCTAGGGCTCATGTTTATGTGCTCGTCAAACTACAGCAACCTCACTGTGAATAGCCGAGGCATCGCAGGTCAAAGGACCAGTCATATAACTACAGCATCAAGTAAGTCACTGACGAGTGGATAGACATCCAAGTGACTACTTGCTATGGTCACGCTCAGTACCCTTGTTCTCTAACAAGCACTTGCACAATTGCTCCAGTGTCGCCACACTGTGGACTCAAGACTCGTCCATCAAAGAAAGCGATCTGTGCACTAATCTCAGCGGATCGATCACCGTCCTCGTGATGATCCATCGATCAGGAGCAATTCAGAAATTAATCACCAATGACACATGCCTCAAATTCTCAACTCTTGAGAATATGCGTCATCATCTTATTAATTTCTTGGACGATTCATGGACACATAAGAACATGAATGAAAAGAATGCCCATTCTAATAAATTCATTATTAGGTCAAGTACAAATTTATGTCCCAGAATAAAATAATGCGTCAGCCAAATTGGCTTCTAGGGCATACTTCTAACAATCTCCCACTTGCACTAAAGCCAATCAGCTATAAACCTAAGCCCCATCTTCTCAAGATGCGCTTGAGTTTTCTGCTGACTTATCTGCTTAGTGAATGGGTCCACCACATTTCCTGTGGAGTCTACTCTCTGATCCTTTACTTATTTCTTTTCAAGGTAGTCGCTTATTAGGTTAAACCACCGCTCTATGTGCTTCGGCTTCCGGTGAGACCTTGGCTCTTTAGCTAGTGCTATGGTGCCTTTGTTATCGCAGTAGAGTGTTATGGCATCTGATGACATTACACCTAACTCAGCAATGAACTTATTAAACCAGAAGATTTCCACTGCACCCTTAGATACGGCTAAACATTCAGCTTCTAAGGTAGAATCTACAATAATCGGTTGTTTGGAACTCTTCCAATTTACTGAACCATCATTGTATATAATCTGATGTAGACTTTCTATCATCAATATGTGTGCATCCTTCTACCTTCAACTCTGATCTTCTTCCAAAGACCAAGAACATGTCCGTAGTTCTTCTCAAGTACTTAAGACTGTTCTTCACAGCTATCCAGTGCTTCTTGCCTGGATTTGACTGATATATGCTCGTGACACTCACAGCATGTACTATATCAAGTCATGTACATAGCATGGTATACATGAGGCTCCCTATAGCCGACGTATAAGTGATCTTGCTCATCCACTGAATCTCTTCAGATGTGTTGGGGCACATCTTCTTGAAGAGATTTACCCCATGCCTAAGGGGTAATAATCCCCTTTTAGAGGTTTCCATGCCGAACCTCTTCAACACTCCCTCTTTGTAATATTCTGTGACAGGACAAGCATCCTCTTAAATCTATCTCTATAGACCTTAATTTCCAAAATATAGGATGCTTTTCCAAAGTCTATCATGGAGAATTCCTTAGACAACCAAACCTTGACTTAGGATATCATCCACGTACAATACGAGGAATGCAATAGCCCTCCCACTAACCTTCTTATAAACACATGGTTCCTCCTCGTTCTTGAAGAAATCAAACGATTTGATTATATCGTTGAAACGAGTGTTCCAACTCCGAGATACTTGTTTTTGTCCATAGATGGACCTTTGCAGCTTACAGACCTTGTGATCACCATCACAATATCATGATATGCTACAACAACAAGCAATATTCGAATGGACTTCAGCATGGCTACAGGTGAAAAAGTATCCTGATAATCAGTGCCTTCGCACTGACTATAACCTTTCGCCATTAGCCTTGCCTTATAGGTCTCTACCTAGCCATCCGAACTTAATTTTCTCTTGTAGATCCATTTACACCCAATAGGTACTATACCTTCCGGTGAATCTACTAAGATCCAGACTTGGTTGGAATGCATGGAGTCTATCTCTAACTTCATGGCTTCCAGCCATCTCTCGGAATCGATGTCTAACATCGCCTCGTTGTAGGTATTGGGATCCTTACCTTGATCCCTATCTCCCATGAGGAACACTTCCTCTACATCCTCTGTAAGTATACCTAAGTACCTTTCAGGAGGATGGAAGATCCTACTAAATCTATGAGGTGGAGGAGGTACAACATGTATTGGCTCGATATGAATAGGTTCTATAGGCACAATGGCTCGTTGCTCTTTAGAGACTTTCTCTTCGAGCTCAATTTTTCTCCTACTGCCTCTATCAAGGATAAACTATTTTCCATGAAGATAGCATGTCGGCTCACAAACACTTTGTGATTCTCTCGGACATAAAATTGTATCCAAATAACTCTTTAGGATATTTTATAAAACGAGCACTAATTGTCCTATCCTCTAACTTGTCCGCCTGTTGTCATTTGACTTGGGCCGGACATCCCCAAATCTTGAAATAACCAAGACTCAGCTTCTTACCATGTCATATCTCATATAGTGTGGTAGGAACAGACTTAGAGGAAACACTATTCAATATGTAAATAGCTGAAAATAGGGCATCTCTCTAAAGAAACAAGGGTTGATCAGTGAAGCTCATCATGGACCTGACAATATCCAATAGGATCTGATTCCTCCTCTCCGACACTCCGTTAAGCTGAGGTGTACCAGGAGGGATCCATTATGAAACTATACCATTCTCCTTGAGATAATCACGGAACTCTCCACTAAGGTATTCACCTCCTCGATCTGATCGAAGAACCTTAATGAGTTTTTCTGTTTGTTTTTCTACTTCATATCTGAACTCTTTGAACCTTTCAAAAATTTCAGATTTGTGTCTCATACACATATCCATACCGTGAGTAATCATCGGTAAATGAAGTAAAAAATTACAACCCCTAGCCTGCGCATCGAATGGGCCACACACATAAGTGTGTACTAGGGTAAGTATCGCAGTGGACCTCTCCCATGTCCTAAAAAGGATAATTTGGTCATCTTTCCTTGAAGGCAGAATTCACAAATCGGATATGACTCGAAAGTCAATGAGCTCAGAAGCCCATATTTCTTCAATTTGTTTATTCTGTCTTCTCCTATATGACCAAGCCTGAGGTGCCACAAATACTTTAGATTTATCTCATCTCTAGATCCTTTTGGATCCTATGGTACTCACTGTTTGCTTAGATACATTCACAGGTACATCCAAATGTAAGTGATAGAGACGGTCAATCATAAAACCATATGCATCCAATTTATTTCTCAAACAAATTGAACAATAGTCTTATAAAAATCTTTCTGTGCTAAACAAGATACAGAAATCAAATTTCTGTTTGCAACAGGTAACAGTCTCTAAGTATCCTTTTAATAATGAGCATATCTGGCATACCTTCTGAAGGTCTGTCACCCTTCTTACTCTTTATGCTTTCCATGTATGTAGGACAGTTCCTCTTCCAATGGCCGTCTTATGATGCAATGGAAACACTTTTCCTTGCAATCGGCCTTTTTCTTGGAACTTCCTTACTTGGCCTTTTCTCGGTCTTCTGCCTTTTCACAGGTTTCTTCTTCTTCCAAGTAGACTCTCTCTTGGAAGTAGAAACCAACTTGACAGCGAGAACGATGCCCCTTGAACTCTTCAAGGTCCCTAAGGTAGTTACCAATTTTATTTAACAATTCTATTTTGGTGCATACAATCTTGTTCATATGGTAATTTACTATAAACTGTTCATATGAAGCTAGAAGGGATTGCGGGATCAAATCCGTTTGCAATTCCTTGTGCATGGTCATGCCGAGCTTCTCAAGCTCCTCTAAGTTCTTTATCATGGTCAAACCATGATCATGGACAGACTGCCCATCACACATCTTGGCCTTGAAGAGCCTCTTGGACACTTCAAAACATGCTGCGTGACTCTGTTCACCATACAACTCTTGTAAGTGATATAATATGTCCCTGGCAATCTTCATGTTCTCATGCTGGCATTAAAATTCATTGGACATGGATGCCTTTGTGCAGCACCTAACTTTATTGTCATTGTTCGTCCACTTAGCATGCGTCTTACGCTGATCAGTGATCGGACGGATTGGTAACACGGGGATTCCATGGTCTAGCACATACCCTAATTTCTCACAATTCAAAACTATTTTTGAAATTTGCTGAGCCAGTCTTTATAATTGGGTTTGGTCAAATGGTTGTTCTATAGGATATGAGTTAAGAGTCTAGAAGCTGAATTTCTAATCCTCAGAGAGTAAAGATTCTAATTAGAATTTTGTACTTGATCTCTATTTATTTTAGGGCCTTTTAAAACAAATATACCTCCCACTATTTTCTCGAATCTCTCACACTCCTCTAGTAGAGAAACGGAAACCTTGCGACTCTAGGTTTCAAGTGGGGTGCTACGGTCCCACCAATTTACATACCACCTCACCTAACAGTTATTGGTGACAAATAAATGATGAGTGTACAACTCTTGTACAATGCTTCTCAAGCAAGTTGTAGCGCTATCAGGTCTCTAAGTAATGAAAACCTCACCTAACAGTTATTGGCCCCATTCCTTAGTTAAGTCGGACCCACCGTATAACCGCAGAAGTAAAGCCATCATTGGGTCCCTCACCTAACAGTTATTGGGCCCAACCCTATCTTTACCCCTACAACATCTCATGCCTAATAGAGAGGTCCAGTCCCCCGATGCAACTTGCCCACTGTACCCAGCCGAGACAAATCAACGCCGGAAAGACCTTAGCAGCTCTACTACGGTGGAAGACCGCTAGACTTAATATTTTCGAGGAGATTTAATTTAGGTCTCTTTCATTTAATTATCTACATCTCATGCAAATAATTATCTACCCGCTATGCATAAACATAAACATAAACATCCAGGCATAATAACAAAAATTAAACTGGTGATGATCATGGATCCAGGATGGGGTCATAGTACAAGCACATGCACGTCAATTGGTTAGATCGTCTTCAACTCTTGACTCGATCTTGAGCACCCTTGGTCCAATTGCGATCAACTCCTTGATCCATCTCCAATCAACCCTTGATCTCGATCCGCGCAAATCGTGCTTGTAGAGGCATGCACCGATCAACCATTGACATGCAACACATCACAGATTACATCCCAGATAACTTTAAAAATAAATAAAATTAAATAATAGTTACAACCCTTTTTCATGAGACACGCAGGTCTCTAATACGTCAATATAAGATGCACGCAGGCATCTGAAAATCTGATTTACATGCATCACATAACATCACAGAACATTTCAGCACATGTAAAGGGTCCATCCATGATCATCACCATACGCATCTCATGCATTAAATAAAATTTACAGATCTGAATATTTAACAGATTATGTCATCTTATGAGTTGCTGATCATGCAAGATATGATTCTAAATATTTTTAATCTCATTAACAAATCAATAGAATCATTAATCTAATCGCATAGAAAATCAGCATGCAGAAAAATCAGCAAGCTGAAAATTCTGCATGCAGAAAAAATCAGCAAGCATAATCTTTAAATTTTCAGATCTATTATGCCTTAATCATTTAATCCTAATCTTAATCTACGCAACCATGGCTCTGATACCACTGTTGGAATCCCTCGCACGCCGCAGAAAATTTCAGAAAAATTCTGCGCGCAGCGGAATACATGCGCGAGATTCCGTTCATCGCATGAACATATTTTAAAACCGTCGTTCGTAGATAGATTGGGATTAAATACTTTTACATAATATTAGGAAGATCAGATCTTCACCTTGTGCGGGTAGATATTCACCGCAATCTGATGATCGTGGTATTTGTTGAAAGGTTCACTTGAAGCCGCACACGCGTCCGGCCTCTACGGGTATCCACACGAGGCAGAGAACCAATCCAAACTCTCTAATCTCCCCGGGGTGCTAGCTCCCTTGCAGAGATATGTTTTGATGGCTGAAATCCTCTCTTGATTTATCAACTCTTTGATAGATCTCAAGAGGAAGAAGAAGGACTTGGAAGGGAGGAAGAAGATCCCATCTTGCTGCCTCCTTTTTCTTTTATTCTTGTGGATGGAAGAAGGGTGAAGAGAGAAAGCCATACACCACCCTATTTTTCTTTGATGCTCGTGGCTGAAAACCCCAAGAGGAAGGAGGCTTGCCCACGGCACGAAAACCAAGAGGGGAGGAGGCACTCTCACGGCACAAAAACCAGAGAGAGGGGAGGAGCTCTCACGGGAAGAAAAATCCATGATTTGGGCCCCCCTTTTGTTTCCCCTTTTCTTCCTTTTTTTTTTTTTGTTTGTGTGCGGCTGAAAACCATCATGGGAGAGGGGGGCTGCCGTATCCTCTTTCTTTTTATGAGAAGAGGGGGCCACATGCTCCCTTTTTTTTTTTTGTTTGAACCCTAGGCGTGAGCTCCTACAAATTAGGAGCTCACGTCTATCTTTTGGCAAGAGGAGGGGCGTACGCCCCTCCCTCTAATCCTCTCATGTCCCACGCCCAAGCCTCATCTCATGAGGTGCGTGGGCCCCACTTTCAGCCCCTTTTTAATGCCCTCACAATTGAGGTCTAATCTAATTAGATCTCAATCAATTTATGAATCAATTAGGACTTATCCATATGAGTCCTAATCCAATTATGACCCAATTGAATCTTGACTCAATTAAATTCTTCAATCCTAATCCAATTAGGAGTCATCTTAATTTATTAGATCAAAAATAATTAGGACTTTAGGAATCCTAATCCAATTAGAATTTATTTAATTTTAGTCCTAATCCAATTAGGACTCTAGGTATCCTACTCCAAGTAGGACTTTAATTAAATTTGAAGTCCTAATCTAATTAGGACTCTTGGAGTCCTACTCCAAGTAGGACTCTTATTTAATAAGATCAAGCCCAATTAATTAAGTCCAATTGATTCAATTGAATTGCAATCCAATTGCAATTACTCCTTCTTCAACTCACTAACTCTTAGTGGGTTAATTAATTATCAATCAAATTGATAATCATGAACTATTGTGATTCCAAATCACAACTCAACCATCGGATCGGTCAATACCTCTATTGTGTGTGACCCCATAGGTTCTATTCTGTCTGGTAGTGAGATATACTGCGATCTCTATCACAATATCATTGAAAACTCCTTTCAATGGGTTGGAACAATTCCAACTCAACTCACCAGGGATCATCAATCATCAAGATAGTCCCTGTGAGTCTCACCATCCACCAGTGACACCTAGCAGCATGTAGTGGCTACCCAGCAGAATGGAATGATGAACCTCTAGGTGCAGTTAGTATATAATACAGTCCTTCTATCGTGGATCCCTACAGGACGGAGGTCATGGATAACTCGTCAAACCCCATCGTCTGTCATATGTCAAGATTTATTCGACTTAAGTTCGAGAATGGAAAACTCTTTTTCCACTGTACATACTACCCCGGCCGAGGATTTACGAACTCAGTCTCATAAATCACATAGGATCTCTCTTAACCTATCAAGATCGATAGATTCCATCTAGATGCACCCCTACTCCTACAATGAACCTACTGCAGCCAATCTGCACCACAAGAACCCAATTGGCTAGGGCTCATGTTTATGTGCTCGTCAAACTACAGCAACCTCACTGTGAATAGCCGAGGCATCGCAGGTCAAAGGACCAGTCATATAACTACAGCATCAAGTAAGTCACTGACGAGTGGATAGACATCCAAGTGACTACTTGCTATGGTCACGCTCAGTACCCTTGCTCTCTAACAAGCACTTGCACAATTGCTCCAGTGTCGCCACACTGTGGACTCAAGACTCGTCCATCAAAGAAAGCGATCTGTGCACTAATCTCAGCGGATCGATCACCGTCCTCGTGATGATCCATCGATCAGGAGCAATTCAGAAATTAATCACCAATGACACATGCCTCAAATTCTCAACTCTTGAGAATATGTGTCATCATCTTATTAATTTCTTGGACGATTCATGGACACATAAGAACATGAATGAAAAGAATGCCCATTCTAATAAATTCATTATTAGGTCAAGTACAAATTTATGTCCCAGAATAAAATAATGCGTCAGCCAAATTGGCTTCTAGGGCATACTTCTAACAGAGGCTGCTCGCGTCGCTGCCGAGGCGAAGCACATGGAGGCTCGGGCCGATCTGCTGAGGGTTTCCTCCGAGGCGGACGACCGGATTGTGGCGAAGGTCATGGAAGCGAAAGCTCAGATTACGGAGCGAGCGGAGGCGGCGCTGGCCGAGAAGAGCGCAGAAATCGGGCGTCAGGCGGTACAGGCCTATCGTCAGTCCGTCGAGTTCATCCGTGACATGTCGGACGCGGGGTCCGACTCCTTTGCCTTAGGCTTCGATGAAGGCCTGGCAAGGGTGTCCACTAAATACCCCAGAATTGACCTGAGTGGGGTCTCCCTCCTCGACTCTCCTCCGATGCCATTGCCTGCCGATTCTCCAACCGTCTCCCTACCCTTCGCAGACGTGCTCGCCGTTCTCGACCCAGTGGTTCCTCCAAGCTGACTTTTGTACTTTTCTTTGTTCTTCTTTTTTTGTATGTTGGCGTTTTGCCATGTTGTATGGGTCTCGGCCCTGATGCAACGAAAGTTAATGCAAACAAAGTGTTTCTTCATTTCACTTTCGTCCTTCCTCTTTTTAACTCTTAGTAGCGTCTCGCCGACTCCTGACTCTTGAAGTTCCTCCGGCGCTAGGCCAGGCATCCGAGGGTTAGGCCTCAGGAAATTCTTCCGGCGCTAGGCCAGGCATCCGAGGGTTAGGCCTCAGGAAATTCTTCCGGCGCTAGGCCAGGCATCCGAGGGTTAGGCCTCAGGAAATTCTTCCGGCACTAGGCCAGGCATCCGAGGGTTAGGCCTCAGGAAATTCTTCCGGCGCCAGGCCAGGCATCCGAGGGTTAGGCCTCAGGAAATTCTTCCGGCGCCAGGCCAGGCATCCGAGGGTTAGGCCTCAGGAAATTCTTCCGGCGCCAGGCCAGGCATCCGAGGGTTAGGCCTCAGGAAATTCTTCCGGCGCTAGGCCAGGCATCCGAGGGTTAGGCCTCAGAAAATTCTTCCGGCGCTAGGCCAGGCATCCGAGGGTTAGGCCTCAGGAAATTCTTCCGCTGGTCGGCCAAGGCTGGCGCAAGCCGAGGCGACCGGTCGGGGCTTCAGGCTAGTCTGCTCCCGGGATGATCATCGGGTTAGCCTAGCATCCGAGGGCCGAGCCTCGGGAAATTCCGCTCGTTGGTCGGCCAAGGCTGGCGCAAGCCGAGGCGACCGGTCGGGGCTTCAGGCTAGTCTGCTCCCGGGATGATCATCGGGTTAGCCTGGCATCCGAGGGCCGAGCCTCGGGGAATTCCGCTCGTTGGTCGGCCAAGGCTGGCGCAAGCCGAGGCGACCGGTCGGGGCTTCAGGCTAGTCTGCTCCCGGCATGATCATCGGGTTAGCCTGGCATCCGAGGGCCGAGCCTCGGGGAATTCCGCTCGTTGGTCGGCCAAGGCTGGCGCAAGCCGAGGCGACCGGTCGGGGCTTCAGGCTAGTCTGCTCCCGGGATGATCATCGGGTTAGCCTGGCATCCGAGGGCCGAGCCTCGGGAAATTCTGCTCGTTGGTCGGCCAAGGCTGGCGCAAGCCGAGGCGACCGGTCGGGGCTTCAGGCTAGTCTGCTCCCGGGATGATCATCGGGTTAGCCTGGCATCCGAGGGCCGAGCCTCGGGAAATTCCGCTCGTTGGTCGCGCGCCTATCACTTGCCGCTCGACGGGGTTTCTCCGTGGCCAGCTGCGATCGTGTTTCTCCTCCTCTCGAAGTGTCACCTGGGGAACACCAGAAGGCCATTAAATGCTAATTGAGGCGTTACCTGGGAAATCGGACCGGCCAGTTGCTGCTTGCGAGGAGTGCAAGTTAAGCGGCCGCGATACGCGCGTTCTTCGAGGCGGATGCGGCCTGGGCGCATGCGGAGATACGGGGGCCGCGGGATACACGCCGCCCGGAGTGTCCTGCACGAAGAATACAATTAAGGAGAACGACGCTTAGGAGATCGTGGGGGGATAAGCCTCGAGAGCCGGAACGGCTCCGGATTCGATGTGCCCGCATTTATTGGAGCCGCCCGCATTTATTGGAGCCACCTGCATCGGAACGACCGGGGGGCCACAGTTTGGCTATAAATATAAGCGTAGGTGCGGTGGAGCCTGCCAAGCCGGAGCTGTTCAGGTTGCCATGGGTCGTGGACCTCCTCTCCGGCGCGTGGCTGGGAAATCCCTGCCGGAGGAACGGGAGGCGCGCCCCTCGCGACTTCCGCCAACTAGCCGTTTCATCTGGGATCAACGGGAAGATTCTCCCCGGTGGAACTCCGCTCTAGGCGTTTCATCCGGGATCACATCCCCCCTCTTTTCAGTCCCACCTCCCGATTGAGCTCTGCGCTAGACGCTTCATCCGGGATCGCGCCTCCTCGCGCTCTTCTCCCTTGTATTCCTTTCCTCCCCTTCTCCTGGGGAAGACCGGAATATCCCTTGGAGGTGGCGTTCCTCTAGAAGCAGTGTGAACTTCTTCTTCGTCCGCGCCGGCTCTTCGTCTTTTGCGTGAGGCATCGATGGCGCCTCCGGGGGGAAGCACCCACGGCCAGTGGGATTGTAGCTGCTTCGGGCGGAGGGTTCGGGATCCCAGATCTTCAGCTCCACGGAGTTCCCACCTCTTCCTTACTTTCTTTACTCCCCAATCCCCTCTGGGAATTCTTTGTGATCACACGAACACGCCATTGTAACCAGGAATTATTGAAATGAAAAGAACTATATATTTTGTCGAACTGTCTTTCTGGCTTTGTCTTTCTACTGGTAATACACTCGCAGGTTAGCGGAATTCCAGCTCCTTGAAATTTCTCGACCATCTAGGGCCTCCAACTGGTAGGAGCCAGGTCGGTTTACCCAGCGAACCCTATACGGGCCTTCCCAATTTGGCGCCAGCTTCCCACCTTTCGCGGGTTGAGATGCTTTGGCTCGCCTTAGCACCAGATCTCCGATTCTGAAAAGTTTTGGTCGGACCTTGGAGTTATAATATCGGGCCACCCTCCGCTGATACATCGCCATCCGGACCTGCGCCATTTCCCTCGCTTCTTCCAAGAGGTCCAGGTTCCCTCGGAGTTGCTCCGAATTGGCCTCGGGTCGGTGCGCGGCCACCCGGGGCGAGGGGAGTCCGAGCTCCACGGGGACAACCGCTTCCGTGCCATAGGTTAGGCTGAAAGGCGTCTCCCCGGTAGGGGTCCGATGCGTGGTCCGATACGCCCAAAGGACGTTCTCGAGTTCTTCGACCCAAGCTTGCCCCGTCCGACCGATTCGCGCCTTAATTCCTTGGAGGATTGTCCAATTTGTTACCTCGGCCTCACCGTTGGTTTGGGGATGCGACACAGATGTGAACCGATGCTCGATCCCGAACTCCTCGCAGAAGTCACGGAAATGCTTGTTGTCGAACTGTCGACCATTATCCGAGATGAGGACCCGGGGTACCCCAAATCGGACAATGATGTTTTTCTTCACGAACTTCCGGACTTGCGCCTCCGTGATAGTGGCCAGCGGCTCTGCCTCCACCCACTTGGTGAAGTAGTCGATTGCAACAATCAAGAATTTCCGCTGGGCGGAAGCGACGGGGAATGGTCCGAGGATATCCATTTCCCACTGTGCGAAGGGCCAGGGTGCGGTGATTGGTGCCAAGGGGACAGAAGGGACTCTCTAGACGTTGGCGTGGCGTTGGCAGGCGTCGCATTTCCGTACGTGATCCTTTGAATCCTCCAACAAGGTAGGCCAATAATAGCCTTGTCTCATGATCTTGTGCGCCAAGGACCTAGCCCCCGAGTGCGATCCGCAGACGCCCTCGTGGACTTCGCCGACGACGTAGGCCGCCTCCGAGGGGCGGAGGCACCTTAAGAGGGGGGCGGTAAACGAGGTCCGATATAGCCTCCCTTCATAGAGTACGTAGTGGGCGGACTTTCTGACAAGTCGCCGAGCTTGATCTTCGTCTTCAGGGAGGATCCCTTCGGCGAGGTAGGTGACGAGCGGGTCCATCCAAGACGGCTCCGGATCAATCGCCATCACCGCTCCAGCCTCGCCGATGCTCGGGGCATCCAGGGTCTCCAGGTAGATTGCCCTCGATAAGTTGTGCGCCTCTGCGCCCACCAAGCGGGACAACCTGTCGGCCCTGGCATTTTCGCTTCTGGGGACCTGCTGGAGGTCGACGCTGCCGAGGTCGGGAATGAGTGCTTGCACCTTCCGGACGTAGTTCTGCATGGTCGGGCTCCGGGCCTCGAACTCCCCACGGACCTGCCCGACCACCAGCTGGGAGTCGGTGAAAACCTTCAAACGCCGGATGCCGAGCTCCCCGGTGAGTTTGAGTCCCGCGACTAGGGCCTCGTACTCCGCCTCGTTGTTGGTCACTGGAAATCCAAACCTCAAGGCATACTCGGCTATCACTCCATCAGGACTGGTAAGGACCAGCCCGGCTCCTCCACCCTCGGGGTTCGACGACCCATCGATGTGAAGCGTCCAGGTCGGGAGGTCGAGGCTGGGCGTTTCCGACGGTCTAGGCTCCGCCTCCTGCACCGTGCACTCAGCGAGGAAGTCCGCGAGCACCTGGGCCTTGATGGCGGGTCGAGGCTGGTAGCGGATGTCGAACTCACCGAGTTCTACTGCCCACTTCACCAGCCGTCCCGCATTCTCGGGGTTGCTGAGGATCTGTCGTAGTGGTTGATCAGTTAAGAGGGTGACAGAATGGGCCTGGAAATAGGGGCGGAGCCTCCTGGTCGCGGTCAGCAGCGCGAAGGCGATCTTTTCAGCCTTCGTATACCGCGTCTCGGCATCCCGTAGGACCCGGCTGATGTAGTACACGGGCTTCTGGAGCTTTGCCTCTTCCCGAACCAGCACCGCACTGACCGCGGTTGGGGAGACCGCCAGATAGAGGTAGAGCATCTCCCCTTCTTGCGGCTTGGACAGCAGGGGAGGAGACGCCAGGTATTCCTTGAGCTGGTCGAATGCTGCTTGACATTCGGCCGTCCAGAGAAAGTCTTTCGGGCATTTTAACACTTTGAAGAATGGTTGGCAGCGTTCGGCCGATTTTGCCACAAATCGTCCGAGCGCGGCGACCCTTCCAGCGAGCTCCTGAACCTCCTTCACTTTGGTCGGAGGGGACATACCTTGGATGGCCTTGATTTTATCCGGGTTGGCTTCGATACCCCGCTGGTTGACAATGAAACCGAGGAACCTCCCGGCCGAAGCGCCAAAGGCGCACTTCGCTGGGTTCAGCTTCATGCGAAACTTCCGCAAGGTGGTGAAAGTCTCCTCCAGATCCACGATGTGCTGGTCTGCCTGGCGGCTCTTCACCAGCATATCGTCCACGTACACCTCCATGTTCCGGCTGATTTGCTCTTTGAAGATTTTGTTGACGAGGCGCTGGTAAGTGGCGCCAGCATTCTTCAGACCGAAGGGCATTACCTTTTAGCAGTACAGCCCCCGGTCTGTTATAAAGGCAGTTTTCTCCTCGTCCTGTGGGGCCATCATTATCTGGTTGTAACCGGAGAAGGCGTCCATGAAAGACAGCAGCTGATATCCGGAAGTCGCGTCGACCAGTTGGTCTATCCGCGGAAGCGGAAAGCTATCCTTAGGGCACGCCTTGTTCAGGTCGGTATAGTCGACGCACATCCTCCACTTCCCGCTCGCCTTCCGGACAAGTACGACATTTGCCAGCCACTCGGGGTAACTCACCTCCCTTATGAATCCTGCCTCCAAGAGCTTGTCTACCTCCTGGTCGATTCACTGGCCGGTGGGTCGGGTCGACGTTGAAGGCGTGAGAAATGACCTCCGGGTCGATCTCAGGTACATCGGCCGCCGACCAGGCAAATACATCAGCATTGGCTCGGAGGAATTCCACCAACCGGGCCCGAGCTCCCGGGTCGAGATTGGTGCCGACCCGGACCGCCCGGTCCCGGCGGCCTTCCTCGAGGGGAACTTCGACCACACCCTCGGCCGGCTCCCCCTGCCGCAAGGCCACCTCGTCTCTGGCATCAAGGGACTCGACGCTTAGGGCTTCTGCGGGCTTCTTCCCTTTGAGGGTCGCTAAGAAACATTGCCGTGCGGTCGGTTGGTCACCTCGGACCTCCCCGATCCCGACCGTCGTGGGGAACCGCATGAGCAAGTGGTACGTGGAGACCACCGCGCGAAGGGCGTTCAGCCCGGGTCGTCCGAGGATAGCGTTGTAGGCCGAGGGAACACGGACGACCAAGAACCCGAGTCGCACTGTGGCTTCTGCGGGTGCAACGCCCGCAGTCACAGGCAGCTCAACGACACCTTCTGAAAGAGTAGATGCCCTACAAGCCAATCGCAATATGTATTGCGAAGGGTTTTTCTTTTGATTTGTCCAAATCATGTACATGACATTTAAATATGAATAAAGGCGTTATGTTTTATCATATGCTGTTGATTATATTTATGATAAACTCCTTAGATTAGGACAATGGTTTTAAGACTATGATGAGATCATACTAGTGAGACTTAAAATCCTAAAATCCTAATCTTAAATATTCCCAGTCATTGGTACATTGAGTCGGGGATCAATGATTACCGGAAAGACTGGCATGTCTTATGTATGCTCGATGCAGAGGATGATTGATCTCACAATCATTTGTGTGGAGACACTAATACAAAGATATGGGTGCTCATTAGAAGAATGAGTTTACTGAATTGACCTACAAAGAGAAATCTTATGAAGTCTTACTTACATGTCAAAAGATGATTCTCTTAGTGGGAGTTGTGCAACTGATCCTTTGACCTGAGATCACCATGGTATCTTGTGCACATGAACCTATGTTTTGGTTTACACTCATTCATGACAATAAGTTATGTACGAGGTCTTCTGGATATGGTGGATTGTGTACGAAGATTATGAGTAGATCAACAAGGAATTAATCACTTCTAGTAAGAGAAGATAGCATCCTATTTATTCTAATCATATGATAATTCAGGAAGCCTTTGATCAAAGCAGAATGAAAATTAGAAAGAGTTTCTAATGTTTCATTATTTGAATTATCATTAAAAGATTGAGAAAAATATGAATATGAAATTGAGTTTGACATATATTCATACTCATATACATATTTGGGATGCAGTTTGATTAAAGGATTGAATTGCATGGTAACTTGCCACTGAAGGGTATTTTTGGTATTTCCACCAAATTCCATATTTTCCGGGTAGACATGACACGTTGCTAGACGTCAATCTTGTCTTATAGGTTTGATCGAATTAAAGAGTTTAATTCGATCACCAATTAGAAAGGATTCTAATTGTTAAGTTCGGGTTCGCGCAGTTTGGACTTAAATCGATTAGAAGAGTTCTAATCAAGTTGGGTCAACTCGCACTCACACCTATTGCTGGCTAAGTATGGAACCCAATGGGTCACACACAAGAAAACTTATCAAGGGTCTAATTGGATTAGATCATGTTTGCAAGATAAACATCCTAGCAGGTGTTGCAAACCTTAGCTCCTGATTCGAACTGGATTCGAATCTGATTCGAATTGGATTCGAATCTGATTCTTAATTGATCTAATTTGATTAGATCATATTCTAATATGGGTTAGCCAAGAGTTGGCACCTAATTGGCTTGGTTTGAGTCTAATTGGATTAGATTTGATAAATCATTCATTTTTGACCGTTGGATCAACATTTGGATGAAGAGATGGATCAAATGGATGGCACCATGAATTGGAGCCATTGGATTTTCATCATAGGATGATGGGAGATCGTGATGACGTGATGGATATCATTGGGAGGCGTGGAGATGAAAAATAGGTGAAGGAAAGAGAGAGAATACGTGAAGATTAAATGGATAAGAATGAACCATTTATTTGATCTTATCCATTCTCTCTCTTCTCTCTTCATCACGCCTAAGGGATATATGGCGCCTTCTTTCATGGCCTTTGGATCATCATCAACCCTTGATGAATGGATAAGGTTGGTTCCTATTTTTCTTGCGTGAGAAGAAGTGAAGAAAGGGAAGAGTACGGCGCATTTTCATGAAGAGGTGCTTAGGGAATCAAGCGCCACATCATAAGCGCTTGATCTTATCCTAACCACTTTTGATACGCCTCTCCCTATTTTTGTGGCGCCTTCTCTCCTCTTATCACGCCCCATCTGAAGGATGTGTGGATGGGATGCATCCTTTGGTGATGCATCCCCACGCCATCTATAAATAGGAATGCTCCCGGTGTTTTCTTATCATCGGAAATCAATCCAACTCTCTCTCTCTCATATCCCTTCTTTCTTACATTAGTTTCTTTCTTTCTAACATTGCTTCTAGTGTGTCCTAAGCCAAGACAAGGTGGTCTTCCTTAGGACAAAAGGATTAGAAGTGATTTTAGAAGGCTAAAGAAAAATAGAAAGGAAGGAAAGTGTTGCCCAGATAGACAACCCAAGAGGAGGGGGTGAATTGGGTTTTTAAATTAACTTAGCTAATTAAAACTTTGTGGATGATTAACGAAATACTATAGCCAGTTATTTAATTAAAGCTAAGTGCTGTGAGTAATGTGTGGGGAAGAAGATGAGAGACAATGCACTACAAACACAAAGTTTTATAGTGGTTCGGAGCTAACCCTTGCTCCTACGTCCACTCCCCAAGTCTCACTTGGGAATTTCACTATAACCCCCTTGGATTACAGCCGGTTGTTTTGCAAGCTCACAACCGAACTTGTTGTTTTACGAGCTCACAACGAACTCGGTCAGTTTTCCCAGGCTCACCGACTAGAACCAACCCCGATTGTTTTTTCCGGGCTCACAATCAAACCCTTACACTCGTTGGTTTTAAACCGGCTCACCAACCAATCTTAATCCCCTTGATTCAATCCCCCGATTGAATCAAGTAAATACACGAGATAGAAGAAAACAGAAAATAGCTTCTCAAAAAGCAGATTTAAAACAATATAATCGTAAAGGAGTTAGAAGCCCTCAAACGCTTTTAAGATGGTGAAGAGGTGTGGCTTCTGGAACTCCGGTCTCCTCTTGAAAGAGTGATCGACTTGAAAGCAGGAGGAGGAAGCTTTGAATGCTGGGAAGATGTTGGTGGAGCAGTAAATGCAGATCTTCCCTTTTTCTCGTTGAAGAGCACTTAGAGAGCTTGAAGACTTGAATGCTAGGAGTGGAATATGTGTTCTCTACCTTGCTACAGTCTTCTGTGGCTATTTAAGTCAACCCCCACGGAAACTAGCCGTTACTCTGCTTTTTCTGGCCGTTCTGCACACTCTGCGCAGCCTGACAATGTGACCGTTGGTGGGTTGGAGTCGACTCGCGCGATCAGTAGTCGACTCGGCTGTAGCAGGAGTCGACTCGAGCTTCTCCGGAGTCGATTCGGCAACTGTTCCCAGTTTGAATTAAAGTTGCCGTCTTGACTGGGAGTCGACTCGTCTTGACCCGGAGTCGACTCGCCAACTTCTGGCGCTGACCTGGCAATTTTGGAGTCGGCTCATCCTCTGTAGTCCGTGGATCCAAATTTGAATTTTGTCCACTCGAGTCGACTCGACTGTCCTGGGAGTCGACTCGAATCTCAGAGCCCGAACTCCCGATTCTCTGTCTTTTGGCTCATCCAGTCTTGGAGTCGACTCGAACTTCCTTGGAGTCGACTCGGCTCTCAGTTTCCGAAAGTTGGTCTTCTGCCTTTTGACGTGAAGCTTGTCTTGGAGTCGACTCGAGCTGTCTGGGAGTCGACTCGAATCTCAGAGGCAGTAACATGGTCTTCTGTCTGTCGATGGTCGCACAGTCTCGGAGTCGACTCGCGTACTGCGGGAGTCGACTCGAATCTCAGAGTCCATAAAACGCTCTCTGACTTTTTCTTTGTGTACCGCTGGGAGTCGACTCGCGTTCCACTGGAGTCGACTCGAATCTCAGAGTCCATAAAACGCTCTCTGACTTTTTCTGTGTGTACCGCTGGGAGTCGACTCGCATTCCACTGGAGTCGACTCGAATCTCAGACCTGAAAAACTGCTCTTCTGTCCTTCTGTCTGTTTTCAGTCGGAGTCGACTCGTACTGATCAGGAGTCGACTCGAGCTCGTGCCAGTGACCTTGATACGCTTGGAGTCGACTCGTGAAACTCGGGAGTCGACTCGTATCTCAGACATTGGTTCATGCAGACTTCTTAACTTATCCAAAATGCTATGAACCAAGTCTAGAGACACTTGGACAGGATTTTCACTGAAACACTCAATTGAATTCATTAGTAATCACAAGATATACTCAAATGCTTTGAGCTCATCAAAATCAAACGGGGGTTTTAATCGATCACTCCACAATCTCCCCCTTTTTGATGATGACAAAACTTTGAGTATATGTAAAATGAGTTGCTCAGTAAATAATGAAATAAACTCCATAAATAAATTCAAATATCTTGATAATTTAATTTATCCAAGTTTGAAAGGAGTGAAACATTAAATTTCGGAGTTAAAGTTCCCCCTTTCATTTGGAATTATATAAGCCTTCATATTCTGCAATCAATTGTTTGGCTTATATGACATTAATGATTTAGCTTGATTAAAATTCAGATTCTCCCCCTCAACATATGCATTCAACTATGTTTTGATTTTCTGAATTTTCTTTTAATGCTTTGAAATTTTTGAACTAAAATTTTTGTTTTTAGAGGGAAAATCTGTCAATTTGTTCTTGAGTAGGATTCAGCTAATCTCCGAATATCCCTTGAATAGATTCTGGAGATTACTCCATTAGGAGCCCCAAAAGAGAGATAATGAGCCTCGAGGTACCGAATCCACTTAGAACAAATTTATGTGTGTTTTTAAGAGTTTATCGTTTTATTTATTTCCATTGATTTCTTTTACATATTTTTTAATATTTCTCCCCTTTTACATATTTTACACATTTCTCCCCCTTTTTGTCATCATACCAAAAAGGAGGTAATCACACACAATCAATGGCACAAATGGCACAGTCAATCATCAAATGGCACAGAAATGAAGATAAGATGTCTACTCATTGTATTGATATGAAGGTGAATACATTTGAGCATACAATAGGTAAAGCAAGAACAATACAAAAGAAGACAAAACACAACTCAAAATCATCTATGACCTCCTCGAGGATGTGCCTCCCCCTCTCGAGGATACATCTCCTCCTCTGGAGGATGTAGCTCCCCCTCTCGAGGATACATCTCCTCCTCTGGAGGATGTAGCTCCTCCTCTCGAGGATGTGACTCCTCCTCTCAATCGGCTCTGCTCCATGAGGAGGGCGACTGCCTCTGTAACATGGCCCAGCTGCGTGATAATAGACGTGGTGGCTCTGCTATGTGTAGTGGAGAGCTCAGTCACCGACATCTGAAGCCCAGTCACCGAGGTCTGAAGTGCGTCCAGCTTGTCGATGAGCACATTCGACAAGCGCTCGGCCCCCTCGGTGGTGGTGTGCATGTCACGGCGGATGTCATCCCGCATCCTCCTCGTGGTGCTCGTGACCTCGCTCATGCTGTGGAACTGGGCCTGCACCAGGGTCCTAATGTTGTAGATCTCCTGCCGCACCTCAGCCGTCATGTCTGTCACGGCTGTCAAGGATGGGACCAGTGCTGAGGATGGAGTGGGTGCAGGAGTGGGAGCTGGCACGGAACCTCGGAGCTCCCGGAGCAGCTCGTCCCTCAAATCTCGGACGATCTCCTGCCGCAGCTCCCGGAGCTGCTCTGGATCAATACGGACCTCCATAGATGGTGGAGCTGAGGAGGAAGGTCCGGCAGAGGTGGTAGGAGCAGGAGGAGTGGATGGAAGGTCTGGATGGTCTGGGGACTCTGGGTAGTCAGAATCTGGCTCAGGACTGGGTGATGGTCTGGTGGTCTGAGCGGTGAGAGTGGACTTCCTAACCCAGATCCCTTCTCTCTTCCGAAATCCCATCCTGTGCATGGTCCCCGTACCCAAGCGATCAGTCCATCGCAAGGCACGAGAGGGTTCCTTCTCAGGAATGGAGATTTCGTACTGCCTAAAGAGAAGAGTGAATAACATTCCGTATGGGAGGGAGAGCCTAGGTCTATCCAGGGGCTCACACATATACCTATAAATGAGCTTGGGGAAGTTGACCGGGGTGTCCTGAAGAATGTAAGACACAATAGCTAGGTCCCTCTCATTCACAAAATCAAATCTCCCTGTCTTAGGGAAGATGGACCTGGACAAAATGCTCAAAAGGATTCTCACTTCAATAGGAAGTGAGCTAGCAGATACCTCATCTAGGGGAGACTGAGGTGGATGCCCTAAGACGATCGTAAGGGCCTCAAATCTATCCTCAGGATGTGCAGGAGCCACCCCTACTAATGGAAGGTGGAGGATATGGGCAATGAGGTCCTCTGTGACACGCAATGGGACACCTAATACCGTGCCCTCAATACCTCCATCTCCCCGATGGACGGTACTGTAGAACTCTTGAACTAGGCCAGGATAGGTGGGAAGGTCCAAGGTGAGGAAGTACTCTAGACCCTGGGCTCTAAAGCCTATCGCCTATGGTGAATCCTTCCCGGGAGAGATAGTCGAAAGTGACATACCTCCCGGAGGTGACGGCCTTCCCGGCCAACGGCCTAACATGAACCACCCTAGGCGGGGAACGATCCGGAGGAGGTTGCCTCGCGGGATCGTGCCGCGCCTTGGAGCGCCGCTCGGGACCGGCCACGGGACGGGACCTCTTTCTAACAACTCCCTTGCGAGGCATCTTGACCTAAACGAGATGAAAACCTAGAGAACGAAGAAGGATCGATAGAGGAAGCTCGGGACTGACCTGAAAAGACCTAGGAACGGACGGAAACTCAATGTCCGGCGAAGAATCGACGGAAAAAGGGCTTGGAGACGATCGAGGATGACCTAGGAGTCGGCTCTAGGGCTTTGTGAACAGTGGCGGCTTGAGAAAAAGTGTTTGCGAAACGACAAACCTAGGGTTAAAAAGTCGGATCCCGACTGCGAGTCGACTCCCCTGAGTCGCGAGTCGACTCAACCTCGAGTCGACTCCAGAAAATGCGCGAGTCGACTCTCCTTATGCGCCTGTAGACTTCGAGTCGACTCCCGACAATGTGCGAGTCGACTCCCCCTCAGCTGCCAACTTTGCGAGTCGACTCCCCCAAATGCGCGAGTCGACTCCCCCTTAGGAGCCGGCTCTGAAACTTACTCGAGTCGTCTCTAACCTTGGCACGCACTTAAAAATCATGCTATAACCGTGCCAAATGAGGGAAAATCACCTAGTTGGGATCTGATTTGATGATCATTGAATAGAAACTCTATTTTAACCTCATTTTAACCATCAAAATCAATTAATCTAGTAGAAACTCCCACTAGGATGGGTCAATCACTCCTAATCCCCTCCTAAGTACACTGAACCTCTCTTCACTTAGGGGTTTTGTGAAAATATCTGCTAATTGATTATCAGTACAAACAAATTGGAGAGTCACATCACCATTCAATACATGATCTCTTATGAAGTGATGTCTTATCTCAATGTGTTTAGTTCTTGAGTGTTGAATTGGATTTTTAGTTAGGTTTATGGCACTTGTATTATCACAATTAATGGGGATTTTATCTTGTTTAATGCCATAATCTTCTAATTGTTGTTTAATCCACAAGATTTGAGCACAACAACTCCCGGCTGCAACATATTCAGCTTCTGCAGTGGATAATGCAACCGAGTTTTGTTTCTTGCTAAACCATGAGATTAGGTTTTCTCCTAGAAATTGGACAAGACCCGCTGGTACTTTTTCTATCAAGCTTACATCCAGCGAAGTCTGAATCTGTGTACCCTATTAAGTTTAGGCTAGATTCTTTAGAGTACCACAGCCCTATGTTCTTAGTTCCTATTAAGTATTTAAAGATTCTCTTAACTGCAGCTAGGTGTGATTCTTTAGGATTAGCCTGATATCTAGCACACATGCACACACTAAACATAATATCAGGCCTACTTGCAGTAAGATACAGTAAAGAACCTATCATACCTCTATAAAGTTTTTGATCTACAGATTTACCTGATTCATCTTGGTCTAACTTACATGATGAGCTCATGGGGGTGCTGATTGACTTGTTTCCCTCCATATCGAACTTCTTGAGCATCTCCTTAATATATTTGGCTTGATTGATGAAGATGCCTCCTTCAGATTGTTTGATTTGAAGCCCGAGGAAGTAGTTCAGCTCTCCCATCATGCTCATCTCAAACTCACTCTGCATCAAATCAGCAAATTTCTCGCAGAGGCGATTGTTAGTAGCACCGAAAATGATATCATCAACATAAATCTGTACTAATAACATATCCTTATTTTTCTTTTTCAGAAATAATGTTGTATCTACATTTCCCCTAGAGAATTCATGTTCTAATAGAAATTTACTAAGTCTCTCATACCATGCTCTAGGTGCTTGTTTTAGACCATAAAGTGCTTTGTTCAGTTTATACACATGATTGGGGTATTGATGATTTTCAAAACCAGGAGGTTGTTCCACATATACCTCCTCATTAATAAACCCATTTAGAAAAGCACTTTTTACATCCATTTGATATAGCTTGAAGTCCTTAGAGCATGCATATGCTAATAATAGTCTAATAGCCTCAAGTCTAGCTACGGGAGCAAAGGTTTCATCAAAGTCTATACCTTCTTCTTGATTATAACCCTTTGCTACTAGTCTAGCCTTATTCCTTATAACAATTCCATTTTCATCTAGCTTATTTTTATATATCCATTTGTACCTATAATTGGATATTCAGAAGGTCTCTCTACTAGATCCCACACTTTGTTTCTAGTAAATTGGTTTAGTTCTTCTTGCATTGCATTTATCCAATTTACATCATTTTCGGCTTCTTCTATATGTTTGGGCTCAAAGTGTGAAACAAAAGCTAGATGGTTATTCAAATTTCTAAGGGATGCTCTAGTCCTAACGGGTTGGGATGGATCATCTAGAATTAGTTCCTTAGGATGCCCATGAGCATACCTCCAAGCTTTAGTTAGCCCATGATCCACTATAGGCTCTTGGTTTGATGATTCTCCTTCAATCAACTTTTGATTATCATCTTGTAATCCCATCTCATCTATCTTTTCTTCAAGTATTTCAATATCATCATCAAAATTAACCTTCTTACTAGATGAGATGTCACTAGAGTCATCAAAAACAACATGTATAGATTCTTCTATAACTAGGGTTCTTTATTAAAGATTCTATAGGCTTTACTAGTTGTAGAATAACCTAGGAATATTCCTTCATCAGATTTTGGATCAAATTTCCCTAGATTATCTTTCCCATTATTATGTACAAAACACCTACATCCGAAAACATGAAAATAGTTAACCTTTGGTTTTCTGTTTTTCCACAGTTCATATGGTGTTTTCTTTATGATGGGTCTTAATAGAACTCTATTTAATACATGGCAAGAAGTATTAATGGCTTCTCCCCAAAAGTACTTAGGGAGGTTACTTTCACATAACATCGTTCTAGCCATTTCCTCTAGGGTTCTATTTTTTCTTTCCACAACTCCATTTTGTTGTGGTGTCCTTGGTGCTGAGAAATTATGGGTTATCCCCTTTTTACTACAAAATTCATCAAATATTGATTTTCGAATTCGGTACCATGGTCACTTCTAATAGCTATAACTGAGGACTCTCTAGCATTTGTTACTTCCTTATGGAACTTCTTAAACATAGAAAATGCTTGATCCTTATGCGCTAGAAACATGACCCATGTGTACCTAGAGTAATCATCTACTATAACTAGACCATATTATTTCCACCTAGGCTTGTTGTTCTAGTTGGACCAAATAGGTCCATGTGTAGTAATTCTAGAGGCCTAGAAGTAGAGACACATTTTATGGATTTAAAAGAGTTTCTAGATTGTTTGCCAAATTGACATGCTTCACATATTTTGTTCTTTTCAAATTTTAATTTTGGCAAATCTATCACGGAGTCTCTTTTAACTAGTTTAGTTATTGTGTCCATGCTTGCATGACCTAACTTACGGTGCCATAACCAACTAGCATCATTTTCTTTAGTTTCATTAACAACTAAACATTGGTTATGTTTTGTAAGGTCTTCTAGATCTACCACATATACATTTCCACGTCTCATCCCTTTAAAAACTAAACTATTATCATTAGGATTTGTTATAATACATAGTGATGGTTTAAACATAACATCATATCCTTATCACATAATTGACTAATGCGTAACAAGTTATGCTTAAGACCATCAACATATCTAACATTATCTATAAAGGTAGAAGGGGTGATTTGAACTTTACCAATACCAATGATGTGACCTTGGTTGTTGTCTCCAAAAGTCACAGCACCTCCCTTCTTAGCTTCAAGGGTGAAAAATTGATCTTTATCACCCGTCATGTGCCTTGAACAGCCACTATCCAAATACCAGCAGTTTTTGTTGACCTTGGCTGCAAGACACTCCTACACAAGCAAATCATGTCATCTTAGTGTTGCCCAAGGTGACAAGCCAAGAGGGGGGGTGAATTGGGTTGTCTAAAAATTATGTTCCCTAATTTTTACTTTGAATAGAGTGCAGCGGAATAATAAGATGTTATTTACTTAAGCTCTAGGCAATTACAAGTAAAGCAGTGGAAAATTAAGCTAGAGCAATTACACTATGGCTTTAGGGTGCAATTGATCTAAAATTAACTTATAGTTGTATGATCAATTTTAATCTATGTTTATGGTAAGAATGGAGTGGAAGCTAAGCAAATCACTTATAACTCTATAGAAAACAAAGCTAGAGATATTACACAATCAAGCATGAATGTAAGGCATGAAATAGAGAGATAAGACATCACAAACACAAAGATGTATAGTGGTTCGGTGCACCCCAGCACCTACATCCACTCCCCAAGAACCTCTTGGAATTTCACTATAATCTCTCAGATTACAGTCGGTTGTTTTACAAGCTCACAACCCAACTTGTTGTTTTATGAGATCACAACGAACTCGGTCGGTTTTCACAGGGCTCACCGACTCGAACCAACCGATTGTTTTCACGGGCTCACAATCCAACCCGGTTGGTTTTCCCCAAAGGGCTCACCAACCACAACCTTACAACGTTGGTTTTCCCTTTGGCTCACCAACAACCTTAACCCCTTGATTCAATCCCTTGATTGAATCAAGTTACAAGATATTAGAATAAAGGTTTAAAACAAATCAAAGCTTCTTAAACAAGCAAATATAACAATATAAACAATGGAACCCCGCAAAACCCTTTTAGCCGTTGGAAGCATGGAGATGATGGTCTCTTCCGATGTGGATCGCGTGGCTTGGATGTGAGCTTTGAATGCCGAATGGGAGTGAGTAGTTGAGCACGAAATCAGTTGGGAAGGCTTGAATGCACTTGATTTCTCCTCTTGAAAGCTCTAACCCCCTTGAACCTCTTTTTCTTTCTTCTCTCTTGAGTGTCTTGTGTTGGGTTGGTAAGAGGTTATTTAGGAAGCACCTAAGAGGTCCCTTTTATAGCCCAAAAAGCAAATATAGCCGTTAGACACAAAAAAAGAGACGTTTGAAATTCAAATCAAACCTGAAAAAGTTGTCAGTCGCGTCCCAGGCGCTCCGGGGACGTCTCCGCGCTTTACGGGGACGTCTCCGCGCTTCGGGGAACGGTCTCCAGCGCTTTACGGGGACGTCTCCGCTTGTTTGCGCTTTTTGCATGGGGACGACTCCGCTGCTTCGGGGACGACTCCGCCGTTATATCTCCGAAAAACAAGTCTTCTGGAATTCTCTGAGAGAGTCGACTCCGCTTTTTCAGGGGACGTCTCCGCTGGTCTGCTTTTTACTTGCGGGGACGACTCCGCAGGTGCCGGGGACGTCTCGGCTTGTGCTAGTTCTTCCTGTTTGTGCCAGAGACGTCTCTGAAACTATCAGGAGACGTCTCGGCTATCCCTGAACTTTTTCTTTAGCTCAAAATATTCTTCAATAAATTCATAAAAATTATGGGAACTTGCCTAGACATTTCTTAGCAATATTCTTAATAAAACACATGAATTCCTCAATTAAATAGATAAGATATAATGGAATTTTACTCTAGTGTTTTGCATTCAACAAAACCCATTAGGGGGTCAACAATCTCCCCTTTTTGATGATGACAAAACACTGAGTATATGCAAAATTTGAAAAATAACATATACACAGTATTTGCTCAGTTTTACAATGTGCATTAATTCAAAATATTCAATTTCCAGTTCTATCCTTATGCATAAGTATTGATCTTAGTAGCTCTTGAGCAATTTTAGCATATCAACTGAATTTGAATCAAGTTAAGATGTAAATTGATGAAATATTGATGCTAACAACAATTAAAAACCAAATACTTTTGATTCCCCCTTTCTTTTCCAGAAGGACAATTGTCTTAAAGCCAATATTCTTCAATTTTATCTTTTCATTTTGTTGATTCTAATTAAAATTTCAAGTATGAGTTTAAATTTTGCATTTTGCATTCCATATTGGTTCTACTCTCCTTTTTTGACAAAACTTGGAGTAAATGCAACACATAAAGCATTATGAGTATACATATACTCAGATATTTCTCCCCCTTTTTGACAACATCAAAAAGATAGTGAAAAGGATAAATGAGCATAGATCAGAGCCATTTTGGATAATTTTAGAGCAAATTATGATGAGAGCGCATCTAATGTGATTCCAAGAAGTTTTCTAATTTGATACCATAGATAGTTTTCTAATCAAGTTAATTCAAGAAGTCCCACAAATGATATTCAAAGAAAACACGAGTGGAAATCTAACCTCTCTTCAATAATAAGTGTGAAAGCTTGTTCATTTAAGATCTTTTGCCCAATCTATTAAGTATTTTATCAATCATGAGAGCAATTTAATTAATTCTCAGAGTAAAAGATCAAAAACTTATATACTTGAAAAACATATCATTATGTTGGATCATTAATTCTTAATGACTTCAAAGTTCTTTTATGATAATAAGAGCATTGGGGCACAAAAACCAAAATATGAAATCATGCAATTCTTAAAGCTCTTTTAAAGACTTTCTTTTATTTCTTTAGAAAATAAGCACAATTTGATACACAAAAAATATGAATTGGCACACAATTTAAGTTTCAGATGATACATATTGGAGAGTATTGGGATCACTTTTCATTTAGTATTCTTTCTCTCTCCTTTAGTTATAGATTTATGCAATTAAGTTCCATAAGACCTCTCCTTCTG